>NW_028296282.1:0-58244 GCF_964197995.2 Scardinius erythrophthalmus
TGCATGTTAACACACACACACACACACACACACACACACACACAAGACAAATGTTGTTTTTTCAATGCTATTGGGATATGTCATTATGAAAATATATTTGAATGGTCTATAAACATTTCACAAAGTCTTTGTAAGCTATTAATCAGATCATTCAGAATTTATTCAGAAACCTAAGACTACACACACACATTATATTGTAGATACAGACATTTGAAATATATGATGTGATCAAACTGTCAATACTAATAATTTAACAGATGGATTTTTGACTAAATGTAATTGTAAATGTTAAAATAGTGATTTTATAAAGTCTAAATATAAATTATAGAACAATATGACAACATGACTATTTTAAACAGCAGGGGGCAGTAAAATACCACTTCTTGGCTTAATATGTCATTATATTCATATCATTTTCACCTTTTTAACTGTTATAGAGGCAAATTTTGTCAGATCTGTCTGAAAATTTTCATGCATGTTCAGAGTGATATTTCACATGTTCTGACTTGTTTTTAAGAAGGTTTGAACATTCATTAAAGAGATATAGGCTTTCGGGGACACTTGGTAAAGGCCACATTTTGAAGTGAACCTATTATAGCTACCCAAATGAAGTAGTTCAACTTTTTCTGACAATTATTGTTCTAGTGAGTCCAGAGAATTGTATTGCACTAGTTTTTAACATTATGATATGAAAATTATATATTCAGAGATGGAAAAGACCATTTACAGTCAATACAGGCAGTTTACCATAGGAAATATATGGTTTTAAAGATTTTTAACAGTTATAGCGCCACCTATCGTCCGATCTCCATGAAATTTTGCATGCTTGTTAATGATGTTATGTCACATAAGTTCACCAATTTTTGTGAAGTTCTGGGTTTTTATTTAGGATTTATAGGCTTTTTAATGTATTTTTCCATGCCCATTTTATAAATGATCCTATTACAGCCATCCAAATGCAAAAGTTCAACTTTTTTTTGATAATTATTGATCTAGAGAGTCCAGAGAATTGTCCTAGACTGGTCTGGTTCCGATCGGGCAAAAAACCTAGGACTAGTTCGCAAAAGTAGGTTTTAAACATATTCATGAATATTTAATGAACGGTTTGATTGACAGAAATGGTTCTTGAGGCAAAGTTGTTCAGCATGAGCAGATATATCAAATGATATGCTTTTTGTGACGATAAGTGTAACACCACGTGATTACAGAGCCAAAAAACTCGTTAGCGCCAACTAGTGGCCGATTTCTTTCAAAATTCTTACAGACCTCTAGGGCCATGAGTCGAACATGCCCATCGAGTTTCGTTCCGATCGGCCTCCGTTAACCTTGTCTAATAGGTGCTCAACTTCATTGGCCAATGGCGGCCATGTTTTTTGAGATACGCCAATGTCCTCATAGACATACATGGCACCTTGGACCAAGACACTGCATACCAATTTTCCAGTCAATCGGACTAACGGTCAGGTGGTTATAGCCCTTTTCATGTTTTTTTCATGTTATAGCGCCACCTAGTGTTCAATCGTCGCGATTTTTTTACTGTGACCCCAGAATGAACCCATACACATGTGTACCGAGTTTGGTGAAGCTATCTTATTTACTTTTTAAGTTATAGCCATTTTAGTAAAATAGGCTCCTCCCACAACGATTATTTTGCGCCCCCTAGCGTCCATGAATCGAAATTTCAACATTTTTTCGATAATTATTGATCTTCAGACTCCAGAGAACATTTCTGCACTGGTTTGGCTCCGATCGGGCAAAAAACCAGGGACTAGTTCGCAAAAGTAGATTTTCGACAAAATTCAAAATGGCGGAAAATCTATCATGACGGAAATGAAATCGGAGATATACGTTTTGTTCGTCAGGCGTCCAGCTTTCCAATGATATAAGACACTTGAGTCTGCGACATACGGTCTAGGAGTTATGAGCAGTTTCGCGCTTTTGGTTGCTATAGCGCCACCTATGGGCCAATCGGGGTCATAATCTCTGAACCTCTCCTCGATTTTTGTACTACCATCTGGCAAAGTTTCAATGCTCTAGCCCTTACGGTTTGGGCTGCACGATGCGTTTTACGGCAGAATAATAATAATAATAATAATAATAAAAATCAGTACAATTACAATAGGGTTTCAGCACTTCGTGCTTGAACCCCTAAAAATCAGCACAATTACAATAGGGTTTCAGCACTTCGTGCTTGAACCCCTAATAATAATTAAAGCTGCAAGCAGCATTTATCGGGGTTCAAGCAGTTAAGGCCTTTAAGGCATTTAAGCACAAAAGCATCAAAAGTTATTAAGATTTATTTAGCAAGCATGTAACCACTGACATAATAGATGGAAAAGACCATTTACAGCCAATACAGGCAATTTGCCATGGGATATATATGGTTTTAAAGCTTTTTAACAGTTATAGCGCCACCTATGCTCCGATCTCCATAGAATTGTTTACTGTGACCTCAAATTGAACCCATACACATGTGTACTGAGTTTGGTGAAGATATCTCATTTACTTCTTGAGTTATAGCCATTTGAGTAAAATAGGCTCCTCCCACAACGATTTGCCACATTCTAGAATTATTTAATATGATTCTAGCATGATTTACTATCATATACCATGTTCCAGAATGATTTATTAGGATTCTAGCATGATTTACCTTGATACACCTCATTTCAGTATTATTTACTATGATTTACAATGTTTCTAGCATGATTAACCACATTACTAGCAAATATGTGAAGTGTCAGTGCAAATGAGGTGATGAACACTGACAAAATATTATTGTGTTATAATAGTTAGTTATATACGTGATTTTTAGTGTGTGTCCAAGTATGAATGCAAAAGCACATGTAAAATATTTCATTATTAAGTAGAATGGCCAGCAGAGGGCAGTAGAAGACCACTTATTGGCTCACTTTCACTTTAAACCAGTTTTCTGCACTAAAGCAAACCAGTTTTTCCATGTTAACTCAATGCATGCTTACACACACACACACACACACACACACACACACACACACACACACACACACACACACACACACACACACAAACACACACACACACACACACACACACAAACACACACACACACACACATACACACACAGCATAGTTAACCGTGATTTACCATGATATACCACGTTCTAGTATTATTTACCAGGAGATAAACGACAATCTAGTATTATTTACTTTGATTTACCATGTTTCTAGCCTGATTTATCACATTACTAGCAATTATTTGAAGTGTCAGTGCAAATAAAGTGATTAACACTGACAAAATATGATTGTGTTATAATAGTTATTGCTATATAAGTGATTTTTTTTGTGTGTATTCAAGTATGAATGCAAGCACATGTTGAAATATTTCATTAATAAGTAGAATGGCCAGCAGAGGGCAGTAGAAGACCACTTATTGGCTCACTTTCACTTTAAACCAGTTTTCTGCACTAAAGCAAACCAGTTTATCTATGTTAACTCAATGCATGCTTACACACACACACACACACACACACACACACACACACACACACACACACACACACACACACACACACACACACACACACACACAGAGCATAGTTAACCATGATTTACCATGATTTACCACATTACTAGCAATTATTTGAAGTGTCAGTGCAAATAAAGTGATTAACACTGACAAAATATGATTGTGTTATAATAGTTATTGCTATATAAGTGATTTTTAGTGTGTATTCAAGTATAAATGCAAGCACATGTGGAAAAATTTAATTAATAAGTAGAATGGCCAGCAGAGGGCAGTAGAAGACCACTTATTGGCTCACTTTCACTTTAAACCTCATGATTTTGACCAGTTTTCTGCACTAAAGCAAACCAGTGTTTCCATGTTAACTCAATAATGCATAATTGCTACATATGCTACACACAATAATGCTACACACACACACACACACACACACACACACACACACACACACACACACACACACAAATGTTTCAGTGATATTGGTGTCACATTCACCTTCATCACATTCACCTTCTGTCTTCATCACATTCACCATCTGTCGTCATCACCTGCACCTGCTCCTCATCACCCTCCTCATCATCACCTGCTCCTCATCATCATAACCGTCACCTGTTGTCCTTGTCTTGATCTGTGTATTTAAGTTCCCCTCTCATCCATTATCATTGTCGGTTATTGTTTGTGCACTAGCACTCTGTTATGTTTGTTTTCATGTTGGAAAATAAAACCTTTGTTATATTTGTACCACACACACACACACACACACACACACACACACACACACACACACACACACACACACACACCATCATTTATCATGATTTACCATGGCTGATACCAATACCAATATGAGAAAATGACTATTTTAAACAGCAGGGGGCAGTAAAATACCACTTATTGGCTTAACATGCCATTAAATCATATCATTTTCACCTTTTTAACTGTTATAGAGGCAAATTTTGTCCGATCTGTCTGAAAATTTTCATGCTTGTTCAGGGTGATATTTCACACGTTCTGACTTGTTTTTAAGAAGGTCTGAGCATTGATTAAAGAGATATAGGCTTTCGGGGACACTTGGTAAAGGCCAGATTTTGAAGTGAACCTATTATAGCTATCCAAATGAAGTAGTTCAACTTTTTCTGACAATTATTGATCTAGTGAGTCCAGAGAATTGTATTGCACTAGTTTTGAACATTATGATATGAAAATTATATGATCAGACATGGAAAAGACCATTTACAGCCAATACAGGCAGTTTACCATAGGAAATATATGGTTTTAAAGCTTTTTAACAGTTATAGCGCCAACTATTGTCCAATCTCCATAAAATTTTGCAAGCTTGTTTGTGATGTTATGACACATATGCTCACCAATTTTTGTGAAGTTCTGAGTTTTCATTTAGGATTTATAGGCTTTTGAGTGTATTTTGCCACACCCATTTTATAAATGACCCTATTACAGCCATACAAATACAAAAGTTCAACTTTTTTTTGATAATTATTGATCTAGAGAGTCCATAGAATTGTCCTAGACTGGTCTGGTTCCGATCGGGCAAAAAACCAGGGACTAGTTTGCAAAAGTAGGTTTTTAACATATTCATGAATATTTAATGAACGGTTTGATTGACAGCAATGGTTCTAGAGGCAAAGTTGTTCAGCATGAGCAGATCTATCAAATGATATGCATTTTGTGACAATATATCTAACACCACGTGATTACAGAGCCATAAAACTCGTTAGCGCCAACTAGTGGCCGATTTCTTTCAAAATTCTTACAGACCTCTAGGGCCATGAGTCGAACATGCCCACCGAGTTTCGTTCCGATCGGCCTCCGTTAACCTTGTCTAATAGGTGCTCAACTTCATTGGCCAATGGCGGCCATGTTTTTTGAGATACACCAATGTCCTCATAGACATACATGGCACCTTGGACCAAGACACTGCATACCAATTTTCAAGTCAATCGGACTAACGGTCAGGTGGTTATAGCCTGTTTTATGTTTTTTTCATGTTATAGCGCCACCATGTGGCCAATCGCCGCGATTTTTTTACCGTGTCCTCAGATTGACCTCTTACATATGTGTACCAAGTTTGTTGAAAATACCTCATTTACTTCTGGAGTTATAGCCATTTTAGTAAAATAGGCTCCGCCCACAACGTTAATTTTGCGCCCCCTAGCGACCCTGAATCGAAATTTCAACTTTTTTTCGATAATTATTGATCTTCAGTCTCCAGAGAACAATTCTGCACTGGTTTGGTTCCGATCGAGCAAAAAACCAGGGACTAGTTCGCAAAAGTAGGTTTTCGACAAAATTCAAAATGGCGGAAAATCTATCATGACGGAAATGAAATCGGAGATATACGTTTTGTTCGTCAGACGACCAGCTTTCCAATGATATAAGACACTTGTGTCTACGACATACGGTCCAGGAGTTATGACCACTTTCGCGCTTTTGGTTGTTATAGCGCCACCTATGGGCCAATCGAGGTCATAATTTGATAACCTCTCCTCGATTTTTGTACTACCATCTGGCAAAGTTTCAAAGCTCTAGCCCTTACGGTTTGGGCTGCACGATGCGTTTTACGGCAGAATAATAATAATAATAATAATTAAAGCTGCAAGCAGCATTTATCGGGGTTCAAGCATTTAAGGCCTTTAGGCACATAAGCATTTAAGACATTAAGATTTATTTAGAAAGCTTTTAACCACTGAAATAATAGATGGAAAAGTCCATTTACAGCCAATACAGGCAATTTACCATAGGAAATATGTGTTTTTTAAAGCTTTTTAACAGTTATAGCACCATCTATAGTCCGATCTCCATGAAATTTTGCATGCTTGTTAATGATGTTATGGCACATAAGCTCACCAATTTTCGTGAAGTTCTGAGTTTTCGTTTAGGATTTATAGGCTTTTGAGTGCATTTTGCCACGCCCATTTTCTTTATGACCCAATATACCCATGCGAAAAATGCAAAAGTTCAACTTTTTTTTGATAATTATTGATCTTGAGAGTCCATAGAATTGTCCTAGACTCGTTTGGTTCTGATCGGGCGAAAAACCTAGGACTAGTTCGCAAAAGTAGGTTTTTAACATAATTACGAATATTTAATGAACGGTTTGATTGACAGCAATGGTTCTTGAGGCAAAGTTGTTCAACAAGAGGAGATCTATCAAATGGTATGCATTTTGTGACAATAAGTGTAACACCACGTGATTACAGAGCCATAAAACTCGTTAGCGCCAACTAGTGGCCGATTTCTTTTAAAATTCTTACAGACCTCTAGGGCCATGAGTCGAACATGCCCACCGAGTTTCGTTCCGATAGGCCTCCGTTAACCTTGTCTAATAGGTGCTCAAACTTCATTGGCCGATGGCGGCCATGTTTTTTGAGATACACCAATGTCCTCATAGACATACATGGCACCTTGGACCAAGACACTGCATACCAATTTTCAAGTCAATCGGACTAACGGTCAGGTGGTTATAGCCTGTTTTATGTTTTTTTCATGTTATAGCGCCACCATGTGACCAATCGCCGCGATTTTTTTACCGTGACCTCATATTGACGTCTTACACATGTGTACCAGGTTTGGTTAAAATACCTCTTTTACTTCTGGAGTTATAGCCATTTTAGTAAAATAGGCTCCTCCCACAACGTTAATTTTGCACCCCCTAGCGACCGTGAATCGAAATTTCAACTTTTTTTTGATAATTATTGATATTCAGACTCCAGAGAACAATTCTGCACTGGTTTGGTTCCGATCGGGCAAAAAACCAGGGACTAGTTCGCAAAAGTAGATTTTCGACAAAATTCAAAATGGCGGAAAATCTATCATGGCGGAAATAAAATCGGAGATATACGTTTTGTTCGTCAGGCGTCCAGCTTTCCAATGATATAAGACACTTGAGTCTATGACTTACGGTCTAGGAGTTATGAGCAGTTTCGCGCTTTTGGTTGCTATAGCGCCACCTATGGGCCAATCGGGGTCATAATTTGATAACCTCTCCTCGATTTTTGTACTACCATATGGCAAAGTTTCAAAGCTCTAGCCCTTACGGTTTGGGCTGCACGATGCGTTTTACGGCAGAATAATAATAATAATAATAATAATAAAAATCAGCACAATTACAATAGGGTTTCAGCACTTCGTGCTTGAACCCCTAATAATTAAAGCTGCAAGCAGCATTTATCGGGGTTCAAGCATTTAAGGCCTTTAAGCACATAAGCATTTAAGACATTAAGTTTTATTTGTAAAGCTTTTAACCACTGAAATAATAGATGGAAAAGACCATTTACAGCCAAAACAGGCAATTTACCATAGGAAATATATGGTTTTCAAAGCTTTTTAACAGTTATAGCGCCACCTATCGTACGATCTTCATGAAATTTTACATGCTTGTTTAGACTGTTATGGTACATATGCTCACCAATTTTTGTGAAGTTCTGAGTTTTCGTTTAGGATTTATAGGCTTTTAAATGCATTTTGCCACGCCCATTTTCATTATGACCCAATATACCCATGCGAAAAATGCTAAAGTTGAACTTTTTTTTGATAATTATTGATCTAGAGAGTCCAGAGAATTACCCTAGACTGGTTTTGTTCCGATCGGGCAAAAAACCTAGGACTAGTTCGCAAAAGTAGGTTTTTAACATAATTGCGAATATTTAATGAACGGTTTGATTGACAGCAATGGTTCTTGAGGCAAAGTTGTTCAGCATGAGCAGATCTATCAAATGATATGCATTTTGTGACAATAAGTGTAACACCACGTGATTACAGAGCCATAAAACTCGTTAGCGCCAACTAGTGGCCGATTTCTTTCAAAATTCTTACAGACCTCTAGGGCCATGAGTTGAACATGCCCATCGAGTATCGTTCCGATCGGCCTCCGTTAACCTTGTCTAATAGGTGCTCAAATTTCATTGGTCGATGGCTGTCATGTTTTTCGAGGTACGCCAATGTCCTCATAGACATACATGGCACCTTGGACCAAGACACTGCATACCAATTTTCAAGTCAATCGGACAAACGGTCACGTGGTCATAGCCCTTTTCATGTTTTTTTCATGTTATAGCGCCACCATGTGATCAATCGTCGAAATTTTTTTACTATGACCCCAAATTGAACTCATACACATGTGTACCAAGTTTGGTGAAGATATCTCATTTCCTTTTCGAGTTATAGCCATTTTAGTAAAATAGGCTCCTCCCACAACATTAATTTATCACCCGCTAGCGACCAGGAATCGAAATTTCGACTTTTTTTCGATAATTATTGATCTTCAGACTCCAAAGAACATTTCTGCACTGGTTTGGTTCCGATCGGGCGAAAAACCAGGGACTAGTTCGCAAAAGTAGGTTTTTGACAAAATTCAAAATGGCGGAAAAATTTGCATACCTGAAATAAAATCGGAGATATACGTTTTGACCTTCAGGCGTCCAGCTTTCCAATGATATAGGACACTTGAGTCTACGACATACGGTCTAGGAGTTATGAGCAGTTTCGCGCTTTTGGTCGCTATAGCGCCACCTATGGGCCAATCTGGGTCATACTTTGATAGGTTCTCCCCAAATTGAGGACTACCATTTGGCCAAGTTTCAAGGTTCCAGCTCTTACGGTTTGGGCTGCACGATGCGTTTTAGGGGAGAATAATAATAATAATTAAAGCTGCAAGCAGCATTTATCGGGGTTCAAGCATTTAAGGCCTTTAAGCACATAAGCATTTAAGACATTAAGTTTTATTTGTAAAGCTTTTAACCACTGAAATAATAGATGGAAAAGACCATTTACAGCCAAAACAGGCAATTTACCATAGGAAATATATGGTTTTCAAAGCTTTTTAACAGTTATAGCGCCACCTATCGTACGATCTTCATGAAATTTTACATGCTTGTTTAGACTGTTATGGTACATATGCTCACCAATTTTTGTGAAGTTCTGAGTTTTCGTTTAGGATTTATAGGCTTTTAAATGCATTTTGCCACGCCCATTTTCATTATGACCCAATATACCCATGCGAAAAATGCTAAAGTTGAACTTTTTTTGATAATTATTGATCTAGAGAGTCCAGAGAATTACCCTAGACTGGTCTTGTTCCGATCGGGCAAAAAACCTAGGACTAGTTCGCAAAAGTAGGTTTTTAACATAATTGCGAATATTTAATGAACGGTTTGATTGACAGCAATGGTTCTTGAGGCAAAGTTGTTCAGCATGAGCAGATCTATCAAATGATATGCATTTTGTGACAATAAGTGTAACACCACGTGATTACAGAGCCATAAAACTCGTTAGCGCCAACTAGTGGCCGATTTCTTTCAAAATTCTTACAGACCTCTAGGGCCATGAGTTGAACATGCCCATCGAGTTTCGTTCCGATCGGCCTCCGTTAACCTTGTCTAATAGGTGCTCAAATTTCATTGGTCGATGGCGGCCATGTTTTTCGAGATACGCCAAAGTCCTCATAGACATACATGGCACCTTGGACCAAGACACTGCATACCAATTTTCAAGTCAATCGGACAAACGGTCACGTGGTCATAGCCCTTTTCATGTTTTTTTTCATGTTATAGCGCCACCTAGTGATCAATCGTCGACATTTTTTTACTATGACCCCAGATTGAACTCTTACACATGTGTACCAAGTTTGGTGAAGATATCTCATTTCCTTTTCGAGTTATAGCCATTTTAGTAAAATAGGCTCCTCCCACAACATTAATTTATCACCCCCTAGCGACCAGGAATCGAAATTTTTACTTTTTTTCGATAATTATTGATCTTCAGACTCCAAAGAACATTTCTGCACTGCTTTGGTTCCGATCGGGTGAAAAACCAGGGACTAGTTCGCAAAAGTAGGTTTTTGACAAAATTCAAAATGGCGGAAAATTTTGCATACCTGAAATAAAATCGGAGATATACGTTTTGACCTTCAGGCGTCCAGCTTTCCAATGATATAGGACACTTGAGTCTACGACATACGGTCTAGGAGTTATGAGCAGTTCCGCGCTTTTGGTTGCTATAGCGCCACCTATGGGCCAATCTGGGTCATACTTTGATAGGTTCTCCCCAAATTGAGGACTACCATTTGGCCAAGTTTCAAGGTTCCAGCTCTTACGGTTTGGGCTGCACGATGCGTTTTAGGGGAGAATAATAATAATAATAATAATAAAAATCAGTACAATTACAATAGGGTTTCAGCACTTCGTGCTTGAACCCCTAATTAAAGCTGCAAGCAGCATTTATCGGGGTTCAAGCAGTTAAGGCCTTTAAGGCATTTAAGCACAAAAGCATCAAAAGTTATTAAGATTTATTTAGCAAGCATGTAACCACTGACATAATAGATGGAAAAGACCATTTACAGCCAATACAGGCAATTTGCCATGGGATATATATGGTTTTAAAGCTTTTTAACAGTTATAGCGCCACCTATGGTCCGATCTCCATAAAATTGTTTACTGTGACCTCAAATTGAACCGATACACATGTGTACTGAGTTTGGTGAAGATATCTCATTTACTTCTTGAGTTATAGCCATTTGAGTAAATAGGCTCCTCCCACAACGATTTGCCACATTCAAGAATTATTTAATATGATTCTAGCATGATTTACTATCATATACCATGTTCCAGAATGATTTATTAGGATTCTAGCATGATTTACCTTGATACACCTCATTTCAGTATTATTTACTATGATTTACAATGTTTCTAGCATGATTAACCACATTACTAGCAATTATGTGAAGTGTCAGTGCAAATGAGGTGATGAACACTGACAAAATATTATTGTGTTATAATAGTTAGTTATATACGTGATTTTTAGTGTGTGTCCAAGTATGAATGCAAAAGCACATGTAAAATATTTCATTATTAAGTAGAATGGCCAGCAGAGGGCACTAGAAGACCACTTATTGGCTCACTTTCACTTTAAACCAGTTTTCTGCACTAAAGCAAACCAGTTTTTCCATGTTAACTCAATGCATGCTTACACACACACACACACACACACACACACACACACACACACACACACACACACACAGCATAGTTAATCATGATTTACCATGATATACCACGTTCTAGTATTATTTACCAGGAGATAAACGACAATCTAGTATTATTTACTTTGATTTACCATGTTTCTAGCCTGATTTATCACATTACTAGCAATTATTTGAAGTGTCAGTGCAAATAAAGTGATTAACACTGACAAAATATGATTGTGTTATAATAGTTATTGCTATATAAGTGATTTTTAGTGTGTATTCAATAGGGCTGTATACCTTGGAGAACCTGGCGATACGATACATACCTCGATACACAGGTCACGATTCGATACGTACCTCGATACAGAGCTGTCTCGATACGATTTGATACAATGTGACACGATTCGATACGATTCAATAAAAATACATGGGCCAGAGCCAATTAGTTAATGCTGAACACATTTACTCAACAAACAGAACTCTGCATTTTTCTTCAATTTATTAACCTGTCAGGGATCACTGGTGATCCCAGATTATTTTAGTTCAAAATATGTTTGAGCTTATATATCTCAATATTAATAACAGTCTGGTTAATTTTGAGTCTTGAACTATAAACTCTCAAGTGTTGGCTTTCTAAATGTATGTGTGTTATGTTTCTATTCAGAATTACTTATGAGCAGTAACCTTTTTATTTTGGGCATTTCATGTATGCAGCACTTGCCAAAATTGGGGGTGATGGGGAAGGGGCTAAAGACAAAAGTGCATTATAACAAAGTGCATTTTGCTTAAATATTTGCAACTTTAAGTGCTCTGATTAATTGTACACAAATTGTATTAATCTGGAAATTACCACAAGTCAACATTTAACTTTCCAAGGGTACAGTCTGAGCTCACACAAGCACAAAATCTTCTTATTATTATTATTCTTATTCTTAACTTCTTATTAAATCTTAAAAAAGGTGGATATCCGTCTAACACGTCCCAATAAACGAGCGACAGCAGGAAGCTTCAGTGCACGCTGCGAGGCAAGGTTTAAAGTGTGAGCGAAGCACCTGAAATGCAACATACCGGCAAGCTCCGCTGCGACGCTCATATTTGCGGCGTTGTCAGTCACAATATCTGGGTCTTTGGATACGAGGTCCCACTCCTCCAGCGCTGCTTTCAACAACTCTGCAATGTTTGACCCCGTATGGCTCTCGTGCATGGCTCGCGTTTGTAAAACGTGCGACGACAGTTCCCACTCCTCGTTAACGTAATGGCAAGTGATTGTAACAAAAGCTTGTAATAAAATCTTCGACATTTTCCATGAGTTTTTTGAAACTCGCGGGCGCCGCTGCGCCCCCTAATGGCTGGGCGGAGTATCGATACTAAGGGCTAGAATATCGATACTGTATCTTTTTTTATTATATCGGTATGTATCTAAGAATCGATATTTTGAGCACACCCCTAGTATTCAAGTATAAATGCAAGCACATGTGGAAAAATTTAATTAATAAGTAGAATGGCCAGCAGAGGGCAGTAGAAGACTACTTATTGGCTCACTTTCACTTTAAACCTCATGATTTTGACCAGTTTTCTGCACTAAAGCAAACCAGTGTTTCCATGTTAACTCAATAATGCATACTTGCTACATATGCTACACACAATAATGCTACACACACACACACACACACACACACACACACACACACACACACACACACACACACACACACAAATGTTTCAGTGATATTGGTGTCACATTCACCTTCATCACATTCACCTTCTGTCTTCATCACATTCACCATCTGTCGTCATCACCTGCACCTGCTCCTCATCACCCTCCTCATCATCACCTGCTCCTCATCATCATAACCGTCACCTGTTGTCCTTGTCTTGATCTGTGTATTTAAGTTCCCCTCTCATCCATTATCATTGTCGGTTATTGTTTGTGCACTAGCACTCTGTTATGTTTGTTTTCATGTTGGAAAATAAAACCTTTGTTATATTTGTACCACACACACACACACACACACACACACACACACACACACACACACACACACACACACACACCATCATTTATCATGATTTACCATGGCTGATACCAATACCAATATGAGAAAATGACTATTTTAAACAGCAGGGGGCAGTAAAATACCACTTATTGGCTTAACATGCCATTAATTCATATCATTTTCACCTTTTTAACTGTTATAGAGGCAAATTTTGTCCAATCTGTCTGAAAATTTTCATGCTTGTTCAGGGTGATATTTCACACGTTCTGACTTGTTTTTAAGAAGGTCTGAGCATTGATTAAAGAGATATAGGCTTTCGGGGACACTTGGTAAAGGCCAGATTTTGAAGTGAACCTATTATAGCTATCCAAATGAAGTAGTTCAACTTTTTCTGACAATTATTGATCTAGTGAGTCCAGAGAATTGTATTGCACTAGTTTTGAACATTATGATGTGAAAATTATATGATCAGAGATGGAAAAGACCATTTACAGCCAATACAGGCAGTTTACCATAGGAAATATATGATTTTAAGGCTTTTTAACAGTTATAGCGCCACCTATCGTCCGATCTCCATAGAATTTTTCATGCTTGTTAATGATGTTATGTCACATATGCTGACCAATTTTTGTGAAGTTCTGAGTTTTTATTTAGGATTTATAGGCTTTTTAATGTATTTTGACACGCCCATTTTATAAATTACCCTATTACAGCCATCCAAATGCAAAAGTTCAACTTTTTTTTGATAATTATTGATCTAGAGAGTCCAGAGAATTGTCCTAGACTGGTCTGGTTCCAATCGGGCAAAAAACCTAGGACTAGTTCGCAAAAGTAGGTTTTTAACATATTAATGAATAATTAATGAACAGTTTGATTGACAGCAATGGTTCTTGAGGCAAAGTTGTTCAGGATGAGGAGATCTATCAAATGATATGCATATTGTGTGGATATTTGTAACACCACGTGATTACAGAGCCGTAAAACTCGTTAGCGCCAACTAGTGGCCGATTTCTTTCAAAATTCTTACAGACCTTTAGGGCCATGAGCCGAACATGCCCATTGAGTTTCGTTCCGATCGACCTCCGTTAACCTTGTCTAATAGGTGCTCAAACTTCGTTGGCCGATGGCGGCCATGTTTTTTGAGATACGCCAATGTCCTCATACACATACATGGCACCTTGGACCAAGACACTGCATACCAATTTTCAAGTCAATCGGACTAACGGTCAGGTGGTTATAGCCTGTTTTATGTTTTTTTCATTTTATAGCGCCACCATGAGGCCAATCGTCGCGATTTTTTTACTGTGACCCCAGAGTAAGCTCTTACACATGTGTACCAAGTTTGGTGAAGATACCTCATTTACATCGGGAGTTATAGCCATTTTAGTAAAATAGGCCCCTCCCACAACGTACGTTTTGGCGCCCCTTAGCGACCGTGAATCGAAATTTCCACTTTTTTTCGATAATTATTGATATTCAGACTCCAGAGAACATTTCTGCACTAGTTTGGTTCCAATCGGGCAAAAAACCAGGGACTAGTTCGCAAAAGTAGGTTTTTGACAAAATTCAAAATGGCGGAAAATCTATCATGGCGGAAATGAAATCGGAGATATACGTTTTGTTCGTCAGGCATCCAGCTTTCCAATGATATAAGACACTTGAGTCTACGACATACGGTCTAGGAGTTATGAACAGTTTCGCGCTTTTGGTTGCTATAGCGCCACCTATGGGCCAATCGGGGTCATAATCTCTGAACCTTTCCTCGATTTTTGTACTACCATCTGTCAAAGTTTCAAAGTTCCAGCTCTTACGGTTTGGGCTGCACGATGCGTTTTACGGCGGAATAATAATAATAATTAAAGCTGCAAGCAGCATTTATCGGGGTTCAAGCATTTAAGGCCTTTAAGCACATAAGCATTTAAGACATTAAGTTTTATTTGTAAAGCTTTTAACCACTGAAATAATAGATGGAAAAGACCATTTACAGCCAAAACAGGCAATTTACCATAGGAAATATATGGTTTTCAAAGCTTTTTAACAGTTATAGCGCCACCTATCGTACGATCTTCATGAAATTTTACATGCTTGTTTAGACTGTTATGGTACATATGCTCACCAATTTTTGTGAAGTTCTGAGTTTTCGTTTAGGATTTATAGGCTTTTAAATGCATTTTGCCACGCCCATTTTCATTATGACCCAATATACCCATGCGAAAAATGCTAAAGTTGAACTTTTTTTTGATAATTATTGATCTAGAGAGTCCAGAGAATTACCCTAGACTGGTTTTGTTCCGATCGGGCAAAAAACCTAGGACTAGTTCGCAAAAGTAGGTTTTTAACATAATTGCGAATATTTAATGAACGGTTTGATTGACAGCAATGGTTCTTGAGGCAAAGTTGTTCAGCATGAGCAGATCTATCAAATGATATGCATTTTGTGACAATAAGTGTAACACCACGTGATTACAGAGCCATAAAACTCGTTAGCGCCAACTAGTGGCCGATTTCTTTCAAAATTCTTACAGACCTCTAGGGCCATGAGTTGAACATGCCCATCGAGTATCGTTCCGATCGGCCTCCGTTAACCTTGTCTAATAGGTGCTCAAATTTCATTGGTCGATGGCTGTCATGTTTTTCGAGGTACGCCAATGTCCTCATAGACATACATGGCACCTTGGACCAAGACACTGCATACCAATTTTCAAGTCAATCGGACAAACGGTCACGTGGTCATAGCCCTTTTCATGTTTTTTTCATGTTATAGCGCCACCATGTGATCAATCGTCGAAATTTTTTTACTATGACCCCAAATTGAACTCATACACATGTGTACCAAGTTTGGTGAAGATATCTCATTTCCTTTTCGAGTTATAGCCATTTTAGTAAAATAGGCTCCTCCCACAACATTAATTTATCACCCGCTAGCGACCAGGAATCGAAATTTCGACTTTTTTTCGATAATTATTGATCTTCAGACTCCAAAGAACATTTCTGCACTGGTTTGGTTCCGATCGGGCGAAAAACCAGGGACTAGTTCGCAAAAGTAGGTTTTTGACAAAATTCAAAATGGCGGAAAAATTTGCATACCTGAAATAAAATCGGAGATATACGTTTTGACCTTCAGGCGTCCAGCTTTCCAATGATATAGGACACTTTAGTCTACGACATACGGTCTAGGAGTTATGAGCAGTTTCGCGCTTTTGGTCGCTATAGCGCCACCTATGGGCCAATCTGGGTCATACTTTGATAGGTTCTCCCCAAATTGAGGACTACCATTTGGCCAAGTTTCAAGGTTCCAGCTCTTACGGTTTGGGCTGCACGATGCGTTTTAGGGGAGAATAATAATAATAATAATAATAATTAAAGCTGCAAGCAGCATTTATCGGGGTTCAAGCAGTTAAGGCCTTTAAGCACAAAAGCATCAAAAGTGATTAAGTTTTATTTAGCAAGCATGTAACTACTGACATAATAGATGGAAAAGACCATTTACAGGAAATACCATAGGAAATATATGGTTTTAAAGCTTTTTAGCAGTTATAGCGCCACCTATGGTCCGATCTCCATAAAAATTGGCATGCTTGTTAATGATGTTATGTCACATATGCTCACCAATTTTTGTGAAGTTCTGAGTTTTCATTTAGGATTTATAGGCTTTTTAGTGTTTTTTTGCCATGCCCCTTTTCTAAATGACCCTATTACAGCCATCTACATGCAAAAGTTCAACTTTTTTTTGATAATTATTGATCTAGAGTGTCCAGAGAATTGTCCTAGACTGGTCTGGTTTCGATCGGGCGAAAAACCTAGGACTAGTTTGCAAAAGTAGGTTTTTAACATAATTACGAATATTTAATAAACGGTTTAATTGACAGCATTAGTTCTTGAGGCAAAGTTGTTCAGCATGAGCAGATCTATCAGATGATATGCATTTTGTGACGATAAGTGTAACACCACGTGATTACAGAGCCATAAAACTCGTTAGCGCCAACTAGTGGCCGATTTCTTTCAAAACTCTTAGAGACCTCTAGGGCCATGAGTCGAACATGCCCATCGAGTTTCGTTCCGATCGGCCTCCGTTAACCTTGTCTAATAGGTGCTCAAATTTCATTGGTCGATGGCGGCCATGTTTTTCGAGATACGCCAATGTCCTCATAGACATACATGGTACCTTGGACCAAGACACTGCATACCAATTTTCAAGTCAATCGGACTAACGGTCACGTGGTCATAGCCGTTTTCATGTTTTTTTCATGTTATAGCGCCACCTAGTAATCAATCGTCGCGATTTTTTTACTGTGACCCCAGATTGAACTCATACACATGTGCACCAAGTTTGGTGAAGATATCTAATTTCATTCTCGAGTTATAGCCATTTTAGTAAAATAGGCTCCTCCCACAACATTAATTTATCACCCCCCGGCGATCAGGAATCGAAATTTCGACTTTTTTTCGATAATTATTGATATTCAGACTCCAGAGAACATTTCTGCACTGTTTTGGATCCAATTGGACAAAAAACCTAGGACTAGTTCGCAAAAGTAGGTTTTTAACTAAATTCAAAATGGCGGACAATTTGCATACAGGAAATGAAATCGGAGATATACGTTTTGACCTTCAGGTTTCCAGCTTTCCAGTGATATAAGACACTTGAGTCTACGTCATACGGTCTAGGAGTTATGAGCAGTTTCGCGCTTTTGGTTGCTATAGCGCCACCTATGGGCCAATTGGGGTCATATTCTCTGAACCTCTCCTCGATTTTTGTACTACCATCTGGCAAAGTTTCAAAGCTCCAGCTCTTACGGTTTGGGCTGCACGATGAGTTTTACGGCAGAAGAAAAATAATAATAATAATAATAATAATAATAATAATAATAATAAAAATCAGTACAATTACAATAGGGTTTCAGCACTTCGTGCTTGAACCCCTAAAAATCAGTACAATTACAATAGGGTTTCAGCACTTCGTGCTTGAACCCCTAATTAAAGCTGCAAGCAGCATTTATCGGGGTTCAAGCAGTTAAGGCCTTTAAGGCATTTAAGCACAAAAGCATCAAAAGTTATTAAGATTTATTTAGCAAGCATGTAACCACTGACATAATAGATGGAAAAGACCATTTACAGCCAATACAGGCAATTTGCCATGGGATATATATGGTTTTAAAGCTTTTTAACAGTTATAGCGCCACCTATGGTCCGATCTCCATAAAATTGTTTACTGTGACCTCAAATTGAACCCATACACATGTGTACTGAGTTTGGTGAAGATATCTCATTTACTTCTTGAGTTATAGCCATTTGAGTAAAATAGGCTCCTCCCACAACGATTTGCCACATTCTAGAATTATTTAATATGATTCTAGCATGATTTACTATCATATACCATGTTCCAGAATGATTTATTAGGATTCTAGCATGATTTACCTTGATACACCTCATTTCAGTATTATTTACTATGATTTACAATGTTTCTAGCATGATTAACCACATTACTAGCAATTATGTGAAGTGTCAGTGCAAATGAGGTGATGAACACTGACAAAATATTATTGTGTTATAATAGTTAGTTATATACGTGATTTTTAGTGTGTGTCCAAGTATGAATGCAAAAGCACATGTAAAATATTTCATTATTAAGTAGAATGGCCAGCAGAGGGCACTAGAAGACCACTTATTGGCTCACTTTCACTTTAAACCAGTTTTCTGCACTAAAGCAAACCAGTTTTTCCATGTTAACTCAATGCATGCTTACACACACACACACACACACACACACACACACACACACACACACACACACACACACACACACACACACACACATACACACACAGCATAGTTAACCATGATTTACCATGATATACCACGTTCTAGTATTATTTACCAGGAGATAAACGACAATCTAGTATTATTTACTTTGATTTACCATGTTTCTAGCCTGATTTATCACATTACTAGCAATTATTTGAAGTGTCAGTGCAAATAAAGTGATTAACACTGACAAAATATGATTGTGTTATAATAGTTATTGCTATATAAGTGATTTTTTTAGTGTGTATTCAAGTATGAATGCAAGCACATGTTGAAATATTTCATTAATAAGTAGAATGGCCAGCAGAGGGCAGTAGAAGACCACTTATTGGCTCACTTTCACTTTAAACCAGTTTTCTGCACTAAAGCAAACCAGTTTATCCATGTTAACTCAATGCATGCTTACACACACACACACACACACACACACACACACACACACACACACACACACACACACACAGCATAGTTAACCATGATTTACCATGATTTACCACATTACTAGCAATTATTTGAAGTGTCAGTGCAAATAAAGTGATTAACACTGACAAAATATGATTGTGTTATAATAGTTATTGCTATATAAGTGATATTTAGTGTGTATTCAAGTATAAATGCAAGCACATGTGGAAAAATTTAATTAATAAGTACAATGGCCAGCAGAGGGCAGTAGAAGACCACTTATTGGCTCACTTTCACTTTAAACCTCATGATTTTGACCATTTTTCTGCACTAAAGCAAACCAGTTTTTCCATGTTAACTCAATAATGCATACTTGCTACATATGCTACACACAATAATGCTACACACACACACACACACACACACACACACACAAATGTTTCAGTGATATTGGTGTCACATTCACCTTCATCACATTCACCTTCTGTCTTCATCACATTCACCATCTGTCGTCATCACCTGCACCTGCTCCTCATCACCCTCCTCATCATCACCTGCTCCTCATCATCATAACCGTCACCTGTTGTCCTTGTCTTGATCTGTGTATTTAAGTTCCCCTCTCATCCATTATCATTGTCGGTTATTGTTTGTGCACTAGCACTCTGTTATGTTTGTTTTCATGTTGGAAAATAAAACCTTTGTTATATTTGTACCACACACACACACACACACACACACACACACACACACACACACACACACACACACACACACACACACACACACACACACACACACACACACCATCATTTATCATGATTTACCATGGCTGATACCAATACCAATATGAGAAAATGACTATTTTAAACAGCAGGGGGCAGTAAAATACCACTTATTGGCTTAACATGCCATTAATTCATATCATTTTCACCTTTTTAACTGTTATAGAGGCAAATTTTGTCCGATCTGTCTGAAAATTTTCATGCTTGTTCAGGGTGATATTTCACACGTTCTGACTTGTTTTTAAGAAGGTCTGAGCATTGATTAAAGAGATATAGGCTTTCGGGGACACTTGGTAAAGGCCAGATTTTGAAGTGAACCTATTATAACTATCCAAATGAAGTAGTTCAACTTTTTCTGACAATTATTGATCTAGTGAGTCCAGAGAATTGTATTGCACTAGTTTTGAACATTATGATATGAAAATTATATGATCAGAGATAGAAAAGACCATTTACAGCCAATACAGGCAGTTTACCATAGGAAATATATGATTTTAAAGCTTTTTAACAGTTATAGCGCCACCTATTGTCCGATCTCCATAGAATTTTTCATGCTTGTTAATGATGTTATGTCACATATGCTGACCAATTTTTGTGAAGTTCTGAGTTTTTATTTAGGATTTATAGGCTTTTTAATGTATTTTGACACGCCCATTTTATAAATTACCCTATTACAGCCATCCAAATGCAAAAGTTCAACTTTTTTTTGATAATTATTGATCTAGAGAGTCCAGAGAATTGTCCTAGACTGGTCTGGTTCCGATCGGGCAAAAAACCTAGGACTAGTTCGCAAAAGTAGGTTTTTAACATATTAATGAATAATTAATGAACAGTTTGATTGACAGCAATGGTTCTTGAGGCAAAGTTGTTCAGGATGAGGAGATCTATCAAATGATATGCATATTGTGTGGATATTTGTAACACCATGTGATTACAGAGCCGTAAAACTCGTTAGCGCCAACTAGTGGCCGATTTCTTTCAAAATTCTTACAGACCTTTAGGGCCATGAGCCGAACATGCCCATTGAGTTTCGTTCCGATCGGCCTCCGTTAACCTTGTCTAATAGGTGCTCAAACTTCGTTGGCCGATGGCGGCCATGTTTTTTGAGATACGCCAATGTCCTCATACACATACATGGCACCTTGGACCAAGACACTGCATACCAATTTTCAAGTCAATCGGACTAACGGTCAGGTGGTTATAGCCTGTTTTATGTTTTATTCATTTTATAGCGCCACCATGAGGCCAATCGTCGCGATATTTTTACTGTGACCCCAGAGTAAGCTCATACACATGTGTACCAAGTTTGGTGAAGATACCTCATTTACATCGGGAGTTATAGCCATTTTAGTAAAATAGGCCCCTCCCACAACGTACGTTTTGGCGCCCCTTAGCGACCGTGAATCGAAATTTCCACTTTTTTTCGATAATTATTGATATTCAGTCTCCAGAGAACATTTCTGCACTAGTTTGGTTCCAATCGGGCAAAAAACCAGGGACTAGTTCGCAAAAGTAGATTTTTGACAAAATTCAAAATGGCGGAAAATCTATCATGGCGGAAATGAAATCGGAGATATACGTTTTGTTCGTCAGGCGTCCAGCTTTCCAATGATATAAGACACTTGAGTCTACGACATACGGTCTAGGAGTTATGAGCAGTTTCGCGCTTTTGGTTGTTATAGCGCCACCTATGGGCCAATCGGGGTCATAATCTCTGAACCTTTCCTCGATTTTTGTACTACCATCTGTCAAAGTTTCAAAGTTCCAGCTCTTACGGTTTGGGCTGCACGATGCGTTTTACGGCAGAATAATAATAATAATAATAATAATAAAAATCAGCACAATTACAATAGGGTTTCAGCACTTCGTGCTTGAACCCCTAATAATAATAAAAATCAGCACAATTACAATAGGGTTTCAGCACTTCGTGCTTGAACCCCTAATAATTAAAGCTGCAAGCAGCATTTATCGGGGTTCAAGCTATTAAGGCCTTTAAGGGTTTTTAAGCACAAAAGCATCAAAAGTTATCAGGTTTTATTTAGCAAGCATGTAACCACTGACATAATAGATGGAAAAGACCATTTACAGCCAATACAGGCAATGTACCATAGGAAATATATGGTTTTAAAGCTTTTTAACAGTTATAGCGCCACCTATGGTCCGATCTCCATAAAATTTGGCATGCTTGTTAATGATGTTATGTCACATATGCTCACCAATTTTTGTGAAGTTCTGAGTTTTCATTTAGGATTTATAGAATTTTTATTGTATTTTGCCACGCCCATTTTATAAATGACCCTATTACAGCCATCCAAATGCAAAAGTTCAACTTTTTTTCGATAATTATTGATCTAGAGAGTCCAGAGAATTGTCCTAGACTGGTCTGGTTCCGATCGGGCGAAAAACCTAGGACTAGTTCGCAAAAGTAGGTTTTTAACATGTTCGCGAATATTTAATGAACGGTTTGATTGACAGCAATGGTTCTTGAGGCAAAGTTGTTCAGCATGAGCAGATCTATCAAATGATATGCATATTGTGTGGATGAGTGTAACACCACGTGATTACAGAGCCGTAAAACTCGTTAGCGCCAACTAGTGGCCGATTTCTTTCAAAATTCTTACAGACCTCTAGGGCCATGAGATGAACATGCCCATCGAGTTTCGTTCCGATCGGCCTCCGTTAACCTTGTCTAATAGGTGCTCAACTTTATTGGCCAATGGCGGCCATGTTTTTTGAGATACGCCAATGTCCTCATAGACATATATGGCACCTTGGGCCAAGACACTGCATACCAATTTTCAAGTCAATCGGACTAACGGTCAGGTGGTTATAGCCCTTTTCATGTTTTTTCCATGTTATAGCGCCACCTATTGTTCAATCGTCGCGATCTTTTTACTGTGACCCCAGACTGAACCCATACACATGTGTACCGAGTTTGGTTAAGCTATCTCATTTACTTTTTGAGTTATAGCCATTTTAGTAAAATAGGCTCCTCCCACAATGTTTATTTTATGCCCCCTAGCGACCTTGAATCGAAATTTCGAAATTTTTTTGATAATTATTGATCGTCAGACTCCATAGAACATTTCTGCACTGGTTTGGTTCCGATCGGACAAAAAACCTAGGACTAATTAGCAAAAGTAGTTTTTTAACAAAATTCAAAATGGCGGAAAAATTTCCATACCGGAAATGAAATCGGAGATATACGTTTTGTTCATCACGTTTCCAGCTTTCCAATGATATAAGACACTTGAGTCTACGACATACGGTCTAGGAGTTATGAGCACTTTCGCGCTTTTGGTTGTTATAGCGCCACCTATGGGCCAATCGGGGTCATAATCTCTGAACCTCTCCTCGATTTTTGTACTACCATCTGGCAAAGTTTCAAGTCTCCAGCCCTTACGGTTTGGGCTGCACGATGCGTTTTACGGCAGAAGAATAATAATAATAATAATAATTAAAGCTGCAAGCAGCATTTAGCGGGGTTCAAGCATTTAGGGTCTTTAAGCACATAAGGCAGTTTAGTGAGTTGTCTGAGTTTTTGTTTAGGATTTACAGGCTTTTGAGTGTTTTTTGCCATACCCATTTTCTAAATGATCCTGTTATGGCTACCCAATGGGTAAAGTTAAAGTTTTTTATATAATTAATAATCTAGAGCTTCCAGAGAATTGTACTGCACTGGTATATTTCCGATCGGGCGAAAAACCTAGGACTAGTTTGCAAAAGTAGGTTTTTAACATAATCGCAAGTATTTAATGAACAAATTGATTGACAGCAGTAGTTCTTGAGGCAAGTTGTTCAGTATGAGGAGATCTATCAAATGATATGCATCACGTGATTACATAGCCGTAAAACCTGTTAGCGTCAACTAGTGGCTGATTTTTCAAAATTCTTACAGACCTCTAGGGCCACGAGTCGAACATGCCCACCGAGTTTCGTTCTGATCGGCCTCCGTTAAGAGTAAACTAACAGCTTTGAATTAAAATGGTGAGTTTATCCTGTTGTAAACATCAACCATGCCTGTTGACAGTTCTCTTTTGTGGGAAGGGAATGAAAAGTTCTCAAATCCGCAGCACAGCCTCAGACATAACATTTATATCCATGATCTGCCATTTTCACTATTGTCCTTGCTTGCTTCTTCACAATACCTGCAGATCTTCTGATGATTCGGCTGTGCAGGTCCACATTAACACTGCCTGGCCTAGAACATGGACTGGAAAATGCAAATTTGGGGGGTATAAATATTAATGATCCTGACTCCAACGTCACAGTCGGTGTTATGGTGGGATTCACTCATTTTTCAGCGGTCTTTTGCAAACAAGAGATTTACACATGAAGGAGGAAACAATGGTGTTTGAGGCTCACGGTATGTCAGTTCCATGTCCAGAACTCTTATCATTCAACTATGCCAAGATAAATACAGTTTTCAATTGTATGGCACCTTTAAAATAGATGATTAGTAATATAATGCTTACTTGGAGTCTGAAATGGCTTTAACAAAAGAAGAAAAATATTCTTAGATTTCTGTTCATTCTAATCATGTACAAATAAAGTAGCACAATAAGATTACATTTATTTGAATGCATTAGTGAGTGTGTGATTGTGCTGTGTGTGCAGCGTGTCAATACTAAAAGTGAAGGTGTAGTTGATATCTTTGGTGATAATATCTGTAGTAATCATAAAAAAAACAATTAAGAAATAAAGAATTAAAATTACAAATAATATTCTATTAAGATATGAGTTACAATAACATGATTTGCAATAGTAATAATATCAATAATATATGCACAATACACACAGATTAGACTATCAGGTCTGTGTTTTACAAAAACATTAGTATTGCAGCCAATGTGAGTCTGTGGGATTTATAAACAGACAAAATATGATTTGAAATGTTATTTTAATGATTTTATTAAGTTTAAACAATATTTCAAATGGAAAAAAAATGAAAAATAATATTTTAGTGAGCAGAATGAACCAATGAGTGTTCTTCTTCTGGTGGTTAAAATGTAAATGAAAACAATAATACTTAAACAATAATACTTAATACACTAACCATGCTTGAACACACACATGCACACACATTTTGTTGTAGATGTAGATATTTAAAATAAAAGATAGGTAACAAAATGATAATTGCAAATCTCCTCTGTATAACACCATTTTCAGATTTCAAATTAATCACTGAGAGGCAGAATTGTTCAAACTGAGAGCTCAGTAAAAATGAAGTGATAAACTTTGACAAAACATGACTGTGTTATAATAGGTGATTTTCATGCAAGTAATTTTATATAGTCCAAAAACTAATGCAAAAGCACAGATGAAAATATTTTATTAAGTAGAATGTCCTGCAGAGGGCAGTAGAAGACCACTAATTGACTCACTTTCATTTGAAAGACTTTTTTTATCCACCAGTAAAACAAAGCAGTTTCTCCATGTTCTTTCCATTAAGCATGCTTACACACACAGACACACACACAAACACAAACACATCCACACACACACACACAAAGACAAATATGTTTTCAATGTTTTTAGGATGTGATATTGTGAAAATATCTTCATCTCCTCATCTTGAACAACTTTGCCTCAAGAATCACTAATGTCAATCAAACCGTTCATAATCATAATAAAAAATAAAATGTATAAAAAATATCATAATAAAAAAAAAACCATCATAATAAAAAAGATTGCTTCTTAAAGCATTTGTTTATTTCCCAATACTGAAGCGAATTAAAAGATCATGCGTAATCCTGCTGCTCCCTCTAGTGGACAACAGTGGTATTATAGCTTACATTTTACAGTTGAAGTGTTTGAATGAATGAATGGGAATTTGTTTTTTTACTTATATCTCAGGAACCAAAAGGCGAAAAATTCTGAAACTCAGAGCATAGATAGTGCTTGAGGAGCCCTGTTGAATGAGACCATCAACGTGTTTTTGGGCGATTGGGGCTGGGAGTTATGATTGTTATAAGGCATATCTGTTCGGGCTATTATCTCTGGAATGCCCAGGGCAAATAACACCACATTTGAATCGAAGCTAGCCAAGGACGCGCCCTTTCCAACGAGCTCTCACACAATGTTCGGGGTGGTCTGGGTCGGGAGTAATGGCCGTTCAAAATCGGGGGTCCCGCGGATTCGCGATGCGCGGGGGGCGCGCTCCCGAGGCCCGCGACGACACGTTTCGATCAAGAGCCCGGAGAGGTCCTCACCATCAAAATTTGAGCGCGCAACGACTTTCCGTTTTCGAGTTATGAATGAATTTGTATTCGGGGGCGTGGCTTAAATGCCGTTACTTTCGTTTCATTTCATTCATTTACTTTCGTCCATTTCCATATCTCAGTGTAACACAATTGTCAATAGTAATACTCAATAGATGAGTTTTGACAAAATGTGATTGTAAATGTTAAAATAATGATTTTATAAAGTCTAAATATGAATTTTATAACAATATTAGGGAGTAGTATGATGAAATGACAGCAGGGGGCAGTAAAATACCACTTATTGGCTTAATATGTCATTATATTCATATAAAATCACCTTTTGAAGAAGTTAAACTTTTTTTCTGATAATTATTGATCTAGAGAGTTCAGAGAATTGTGCTGCACTGGTTTTGAACATTATGATATGAACATTATATGATAAAAGATAGAAGACACCATTTACAGCAAATACAGGCAATTTACCATAGGAAATATATGGTTTTAAAGCGTTTTAACAGTTATAGCGCCAACTATGGTCCGCTCTCCATAAAATTTTCCATGCTTCTTAAGCAGGTTATGACACATATGCTCATCAATTTTCGTGAAGTTCTGAGTTTTCGTTTAGGATTTATAGGCTTTTGAGTGCATTTTACCACGCCCATTTTCTAAATGACCCTGTTAGCCATGCGAAAAATGCAAAAGTTCAACTTTTTTTTGATAATTATTGACCTAGAGAGTCCATAGAATTGTCCTAGACTGGTTTGGTTCCGATCGGGCGAAAAACCTAGGACTAGTTCGCAAAAGTAGGTTTTTAACATAATTACGAATATTTAATGAACGGTTTGATTGACAGCAATGGTTCTTGAGGCAAAGTTGTTCAACAAGAGGAGATCTATCAAATGGTATCCATTTTGTGACAATAAGTGTAACACCACGTGATTACAGAGCCATAAATCTCGTTAGCGCCAACTAGTGGCCGATTTCTTTCAAAACTCTTACAGACCTCTAGGGCCATGAGTAGAACATGCCCACCGAGTTTCGTTCCGATCGGCCTCCGTTAACCTTGTCTAATAGGTGCTCAAACTTCATTGGCCGATGGCGGCCATGTTTTTTTAGATACGCCAATGTCCTCATACACATACATGACACCTTGGACCAAGACACGGCATACCAATTTTCAAGTCAATCGGACTAACGGTCAGGTGGTTAAAGCCTGTTTTATGTTTTTTTCATATTATAGCGCCACCATGTGGCAAATCGCCGCGATTTTTTTACTGTTACCTCATATTGAGCTCATACATATGTGTACCGAGTTTGGTGAAGATACCTCATTTACTTCTGGAGTTATAGCCATTTTAGTAAAATAGGCCCCTCCCACAACGTACGTTTTGGCGCCCCTTAGCGTCCGTGAATCGAAATTTCGACTTTTTTTCGATAATTATTGATCTTCAGTTTCTAGAGAACATTTCTGCACTGGTTTGGTTCCGATCGGGCGAAAAACCAGGGACTAGTTCGCAAAAGTAGGTTTTTGACAAAATTCAAAATGGCGGAAAATCTATCATGGCGGAAATGAAATCGGAGATATACGTTTTGTTCGTCAGGCGTCCAGCTTTCCAATGATATAAGACACTTGAGTCTACGACATACGGTCTAGGAGTTCTGAGCAGTTTCGCGCTTTTGGTTGCTATAGCGCCACCTATGGGCCAATCGGGGTCATAATTTGATAACCTCTCCTCGATTTTTGTACTACCATCTGGCAAAGTTTCAAGGTTCCAGCTCTTACGGTTTGGGCTGCACGATGCGTTTTACGGCAGAAGAAAAATAATAATTAAAGCTGCAAGCAGCATTTATCGGGGTTCAAGCAGTTAAGGCCTTTAAGGCATTTAAGCACAAAAGCATCAAAAGTCATTAAGATTTATTTAGCAAGCATGTAACCACTGACATAATAGATGGAAAATACCATTTACAGCCAATACAGGCAAATTGCCATGGGATATATATGGTTTTAAAGCTTTTTAACAGTTATAGCGCCACCTATGGTCCGATCTCCATAAAATAGTTTATTGTGACCTCAAATTGAACCCATACACATGTGTACTGATTTTGGTGAAGATATCTCATTTACTTCTTGAGTTATAGCCATTTGAGTAAAATAGGCTCCTCCCACAACGATTTGCCACATTCAAGAATTATTTAATATGATTCTAGCATGATTTACTATCATATACCATGTTCCAGAATGATTTATTAGGATTCTAGCATGATTTACCTTGATACACCTCATTTCAGTATTATTTACTATGATTTACAATGTTTCTAGCATGATTAACCACATTACTAGCAATTATGTGAAGTGTCAGTGCAAATGAGGTGATGAACAATGACAAAATATTATTGTGTTATAATAGTTAGTTATATACGTGATTTTTAGTGTGTGTCCAAGTATGAATGCAAAAGCACATGTATTATTTCATTATTAAGTAGAATGGCCAGCAGAGGGCACTAGAAGACCACTTATTGGCTCACTTTCACTTTAAACCAGTTTTCTGCACTAAAGCAAACCAGTTTTTCCATGTTAACTCAATGCATGCTTACACACACACACACACACACACACACACACACACACACACACACACACACACACACACACACACATACACACACAGCATAGTTAACCATGATTTACCATGATATACCACGTTCTAGTATTATTTACCAGGAGATAAACGACAATCTAGTATTATTTACTTTGATTTACCATGTTTCTAGCCTGATTTATCACATTACTAGCAATTATTTGAAGTGTCAGTGCAAATAAAGTGATTAACACTGACAAAATATGATTGTGTTATAATAGTTATTGCTATATAAGTGATTTTTTTAGTGTGTATTCAAGTATGAATGCAAGCACATGTTGAAATATTTCATTAATAAGTAGAATGGCCAGCAGAGGGCAGTAGAAGACCACTTATTGGCTCACTTTCACTTTAAACCAGTTTTCTGCACTAAAGCAAACCAGTTTATCCATGTTAACTCAATGCATGCTTACACACACACACACACACACACACACACACACACACACACACACACACACACACACACACACACACACACACACACACACAGCATAGTTAACCATGATTTACCATGATTTACCACATTACTAGCAATTATTTGAAGTGTCAGTGCAAATAAAGTGATTAACACTGACAAAATATGATTGTGTTATAATAGTTATTGCTATATAAGTGATTTTTAGTGTGTATTCAAGTATAAATGCAAGCACATGTGGAAAAATTTAATTAATAAGTAGAATGGCCAGCAGAGGGCAGAAGAAGACCACTTATTGGCTCACTTTCACTTTAAACCTCATGATTTTGACCAGTTTTCTGCACTAAATCAAACCAGTGTTTCCATGTTAACTCAATAATGCATACTTGCTACATATGCTACACACAATAATGCTACACACACACACACACACACACACACACACAAATGTTTCAGTGATATTGGTGTCACATTCACCTTCATCACATTCACCTTCTGTCTTCATCACATTCACCATCTGTCGTCATCACCTGCTCCTCATCACCCTCCTCATCACCACCTGCTCCTCATCATCATAACCGTCACCTGTTGTCCTTGTCTTGATCTGTGTATTTAAGTTCCCCTCTCATCCATTATCATTGTCGGTTATTGTTTGTGCACTAGCACTCTGTTATGTTTGTTTTCATGTTGGAAAATAAAACCTTTGTTATATTTGTACCACACACACACACACACACACACACACACACACACACACACACACACACACACACACACACACACACACACCATCATTTATCATGATTTACCATGGCTGATACCAATACCAATATGAGAAAATGACTATTTTAAACAGCAGGGGGCAGTAAAATACCACTTATTGGCTTAACATGCCATTAATTCATATCATTTTCACCTTTTTAACTGTTATAGAGGCAAATTTTGTCCGATCTGTCTGAAAATTGTCATGCTTGTTCAGGGTGATATTTCACACGTTCTGACTTGTTTTTAAGAAGGTCTGAGCATTGATTAAAGAGATATAGGCTTTCGGGGACACTTGGTAAAGGCCAGATTTTGAAGTGAACCTATTATAGCTATCCAAATGAAGTAGTTCAACTTTTTCTGACAATTATTGATCTAGTGAGTCCAGAGAATTGTATTGCACTAGTTTTGAACATTATGATATGAAAATTATATGATCAGAGATGGAAAAGACCATTTACAGCCAATACAGGCAGTTTACCATAGGAAATATATGATTTTAAAGCTTTTTAACAGTTATAGCGCCACCTATCGTCCGATCTCCATAGAATTTTTCATGTTTGTTAATGATGTTATGTCACATATGCTGACCAATTTTTGTGAAGTTCTGAGTTTTTATTTAGGATTTATAGGCTTTTTAATGTATTTTGACACGCCCATTTTATAAATTACCCTATTACAGCCATCCAAATGCAAAAGTTCAACTTTTTTTTGATAATTATTGATCTAGAGAGTCCAGAGAATTGTCCTAGACTGGTCTGGTTCCGATCGGGCAAAAAACCTAGGACTAGTTCGCAAAAGTAGGTTTTTAACATATTAATGAATAATTAATGAACAGTTTGATTGACAGCAATGGTTCTTGAGGCAAAGTTGTTCAGGATGAGGAGATCTATCAAATGATATGCATATTGTGTGGATATTTGTAACACCACGTGATTACAGAGCCGTAAAACTCGTTAGCGCCAACTAGTGGCCGATTTCTTTCAAAATTCTTACAGACCTTTAGGGCCATGAGCCGAACATGCCCATTGAGTTTCGTTCCGATCGGCCTCCGTTAACCTTGTCTAATAGGTGCTCAAACTTCGTTGGCCGATGGCGGCCATGTTTTTTGAGATACGCCAATGTCCTCATACACATACATGGCACCTTGGACCAAGACACTGCATACCAATTTTCAAGTCAATCGGACTAACGGTCAGGTGGTTATAGCCTGTTTTATGTTTTTTTCATGTTATAGCGCCACCATGAGGCCAATCGTCGCGATTTTTTTACTGTGACCCCAGAGTAAGCTCATACACATGTGTACCAAGTTTGGTGAAGATACCTCATTTACATCGGGAGTTATAGCCATTTTAGTAAAATAGGCCCCTCCCACAACGTACGTTTTGGCGCCCCTTAGCGACCGTGAATCGAAATTTCCACTTTTTTTCGATAATTATTGATATTCAGTCTCCAGAGAACATTTCTGCACTAGTTTGGTTCCAATCGGGCAAAAAACCAGGGACTAGTTCGCAAAAGTAGATTTTTGACAAAATTCAAAATGGCGGAAAATCTATCATGGCGGAAATGAAATCGGAGATATACGTTTTGTTCGTCAGGCGTCCAGCTTTCCAATGATATAAGACACTTGAGTCTACGACATACGGTCTAGGAGTTATGAGCAGTTTCGCGCTTTTGGTTGTTATAGCGCCACCTATGGGCCAATCGGGGTCATAATCTCTGAACCTTTCCTCGATTTTTGTACTACCATCTGTCAAAGTTTCAAAGTTCCAGCTCTTACGGTTTGGGCTGCACGATGCGTTTTACGGCAGAATAATAATAATAATAATAATTAAAGCTGCAAGCAGCATTTAGCGGGGTTCAAGCATTTAGGGTCTTTAAGCACATAAGGCAGTCTAGTGAGTTGTCTGAGTTTTTGTTTAGGATTTACAGGCTTTTGAGTGTTTTTTGCCATACCCATTTTCTAAATGATCCTGTTATGGCTACCCAATGGGTAAAGTTAAAGTTTTTTATATAATTAATAATCTAGAGCTTCCAGAGAATTGTACTGCACTGGTATATTTCCGATCGGGCGAAAAACCTAGGACTAGTTCGCAAAAGTAGGTTTTTAACATAATAGCAAGTATTTAATGAACAAATTGATTGACAGCAGTAGTTCTTGAGGCAAAGTTGTTCAGTATGAGGAGATCTATCAAATGATATGCATCACGTGATTACATAGCCGTAAAACCTGTTAGCGTCAACTAGTGGCTGATTTTTCAAAATTCTTACAGACCTCTAGGGCCACGAGTCGAACATGCCCATCGAGTTTCGTTCTGATCGGCCTCCGTTAAGAGCAAACTAACAGCTTTGAATTAAAATGGTGAGGTATCCTGTTGTAAACATCAACCATGCCTGTTGACAGTTTTGTGGGAAGGGAATGAAAAGTTCTCAAATCCACAGCACAGCCTCAGACATAACATTTATATCCATGATCTGCCATTTTCACTATTGTCCTTGCTTGCTTCTTCACAATACCTGCAGATCTTCTGATGATTCGGCTGTGCAGGTCCACATTAACACTGCCTGGCCTAGAACATGGACTGGAAAATGCAAATTTGGGGGGTATAAATATTAATGATCCTGACTCCAACGTCACAGTCGGTGTTATGGTGGGATTCACTCATTTTTCAGCGGTCTTTTGCAAACAGGAGATTTACACAAGAAGGAGGAAACAATGGTGTTTGAGGCTCACGGTATGTCAGTTCCATGTCCAGAACTCTTATCATTCAACTATGCCAAGATAAATACAGTTTTCAATTGTATGGCACCTGTAAAATAGATGATTAGTAATATAATGCTTACTTGGAGTCTGAAATGGCTTTAACAAAAGAAGAAAAATAGTCTTAGATTTCTGTTCATTCTAATCATGTACAAATAAAGTAGCACAGTAAGATTACATTTATTTGAATGCATTAGTGAGTGTGTGATTGTGCTGTGTGTGCAGCGTGTCAATACTAAAAGTGAAGGTGTAGTTGATATCTTTGGTGATAATATCTGTAGTAATCATAAAAAAAAACACTTAAGAAATAAAGAATTAAAATTACAAATAATATTCTATTAAGATATGAGTTACAATAACATGATTTGCAATAGTAATAATATCAATAATATATGCACAATACACACAGATTAGACTATCAGGTCTGTGTTTTACAAAAACATTAGTATTGCAGCCAATGTGAGTCTGTGGGATTTATAAACAGACAAAATATGATTTGAAATGTTATTTTAATGATTTTATTAAGTTTAAACAATATTTCAAATGGAAAAAAAAATTAAAAATAATATTTTAGTGAGCAGAATGAACCAATGAGTGTTCTTCTTCTGGTGGTTAAAATGTAAATGAAAACAATAATACTTAAACAATAATACTTAATACACTAACCATGCTTGAACACACACATGCACACACATTTTGTTGTAGATGGAGATATTTAAAATAAAAGATAGGTAACAAAATGATAATTGCAAATCTCCTCTGTATAACACCATTTTCAGATTTCAAATTAATCACTGAGAGGCAGAATTGTTCAAACTGAGAGCTCAGTAAAAATGAAGTGATAAACTTTGACAAAACATGACTGTGTTATAATAGGTGATTTTCATGCAAGTAATTTGATATAGTCCAAAAACTAATGCAAAAGCACAGATGAAAATATTTTATTAAGTAGAATGTCCTGCAGAGGGCAGTAGAAGACCACTAATTGACTCACTTTCATTTGAAATACTTTTTTATCCACCAGTAAAACAAAGCAGTTTCTTCATGTTCTTTCCATTAAGCATGCTTACACACACACAGACACACACACAAACCCACACACACACACACACACACACACACACACACACACACACACACACACACACACACACACAAAGACAAATATGTTTTCAATGTTTTTAGGATGTGATATTGTGAAAATATCTTCATCTCCTCATCTTGAACAACTTTGCCTCAAGAATCACTAATGTCAATCAAACCGTTCATAATCATAATAAAAAAAAATAAAATATATACAAATATCATAATAATAAAAAAAACATCATAATAAAAAAGATTGCTTCTTAAAGCATTTGTTTATTTCCAATACTGAAGCGAATTAAAAGATCATGCGTAATCCTGCTGCTCCCTCTAGTGGACAACAGTGGTATTATAGCTTACATTTTACAGTTGAAGTGTTTGAATGAATGGGAATTTGTTTTTTTACTTATATCTCAGGAACCAAAAGGCGAAAAATTCTGAAACTCAGAGCATAGATAGTGCTTGAGGAGCCCTGTTGAATGAGACCATCAATGTGTTTTTGGGCGATTGGGGCTGGGAGTTATGACTGTTATAAGGCATATCTGTTCGGGCTATTATCTCTGGAATGCCCAGGGCAAATAACACCACATTTGAATCGAAGCTAGCCAAGGACGCGCCCTTTCCAACGAGCTCTCACACAATGTTCGGGGTGGTCTGGGTCGGGAGTAATGGCCGTTCAAAATCGGGGGTCCCGCGGATTCGCGATGCGCGGGGGGCGCGCTCCCGAGGCCCGCGACGACACGTTTCGATCAAGAGCCCGGAGAGGTCCTCACCATCAAAATTTGAGCGCGCAACGACTTTCCGTTTTCGAGTTATGAATGGATTTGTATTCGGGGGCGTGGCTTAAATGCCGTTATACTTTCGTTTCATTTCATTCATTTACTTTCGTCCATTTCCATATCTCAGTGTAACACAATTGTCAATAGTAATACTCAATAGATGAGTTTTGACAAAATGTGATTGTAAATGTTAAAATAATGATTTTAAAAAGTCTAAATATGAATTTTATAACAATATTAGGGAGTAGTATGATGAAATGACAGCAGGGGGCAGTAAAATACCACTTATTGGCTTAATATGTCATTATATTCATATAAAATCACCTTTTGAAGAAGTTAAACTTTTTTTCTGATAATTATTGATCTAGAGAGTTCAGAGAATTGTGCTGCACTGGTTTTGAACATTATGATATGAACATTATATGATAAAAGATAGAAGACATCATTTACAGCAAATACAGGCAATTTACCATAGGAAATATATGGTTTTAAAGCGTTTTAACAGTTATAGCGCCAACTATCGTCCGATCTCCATAGAATTTTTCATGCTTGTTAATGATGTTATGTCACATATGCTGACCAATTTTTGTGAAGTTCTGAGTTTTTATTTAGGATTTATAGGCTTTTTAATGTATTTTGACACGCCCGTTTTATAAATGACCCTATTACAGCCATCCAAATGCAAAAGTTCAACTTTTTTTTGATAATTATTGATCTAGAGAGTCCAGAGAATTGTCCTACACTGGTCTGGTTCCGATCGGGCAAAAAACCTAGGACTAGTTCGCAAAAGTAGGTTTTTAACATATTAATGAATAATTAATGAACAGTTTGATTGACAGCAATGGTTCTTGAGGCAAAGTTGTTCAGGATGAGGAGATCTATCAAATGATATGCATATTGTGTGGATATTTGTAACACCACGTGATTACAGAGCCGTAAAACTCGTTAGCGCCAACTAGTGGCCGATTTCTTTCAAAATTCTTACAGACCTTTAGGGCCATGAGCCGAACATGCCCATTGAGTTTCGTTCCGATCGGCCTCCGTTAACCTTGTCTAATAGGTGCTCAAACTTCGTTGGCCGATGGCGGCCATGTTTTTTGAGATACGCCAATGTCCTCATACACATACATGGCACCTTGGACCAAGACACTGCATACCAATTTTCAAGTCAATCGGACTAACGGTCAGGTGGTTATAGCCTGTTTTATGTTTTTTTCATTTTATAGCGCCACCATGAGGCCAATCGTCGCGATTTTTTTACTGTGACCCCAGAGTAAGCTCATACACATGTGTACCAAGTTTGGTGAAGATACCTCATTTACATCGGGAGTTATAGCCATTTTAGTAAAATAGGCCCCTCCCACAACGTACGTTTTGGCGCCCCTTAGCGACCGTGAATCGAAATTTCCACTTTTTTTCGATAATTATTGATATTCAGTCTCCAGAGAACATTTCTGCACTAGTTTGGTTCCAATCGGGCAAAAAACCAGGGACTAGTTCGCAAAAGTAGATTTTTGACAAAATTCAAAATGGCGGAAAATCTATCATGGCGGAAATAAAATCGGAGATATACGTTTTGTTCGTCAGGCATCCAGCTTTCCAATGATATAAGACACTTGAGTCTACGCCATACGGTCTAGGAGTTATGAGCAGTTTCGCGCTTTTGGTTGTTATAGCGCCACCTATGGGCCAATCGGGGTCATAATCTCTGAACCTTTCCTCGATTTTTGTACTACCATCTGTCAAAGTTTCAAAGTTCCAGCTCTTACGGTTTGGGCTGCACGATGCGTTTTACGGCAGAATAATAATAATAATAATAATAATAAAAATCAGCACAATTACAATAGGGTTTCAGCACTTCGTGCTTGAACCCCTAATAATAATAAAAATCAGCACAATTACAATAGGGTTTCAGCACTTCGTGCTTGAACCCCTAATAATAATAAAAATCAGCACAATTACAATAGGGTTTCAGCACTTCGTGCTTGAACCCCTAATAATAAAAATCCTTACAATTACAATAGGGTTTCAGCACTTCGTGCTTGAACCCCTAAAAATCAGCACAATTACAATAGGGTTTCAGCATTTCATGCTTGAACCCCTAATAAGAAGAGACGTTTTGGACAGTTATAGCGCCACCTATTGTCCGATCTTCACGAAACTTGGCATGCTTCTTCACCATGTTCTGACACATCTGCTCATCGATTTTTGTGAAGTTTGGGGTTTTCCCTTAGGTTGTATAGGCTTTTGAGTGTTTTTTTGTCCCACCCCTTTCCTAAATGACCCTGTTACAGCCAGGCCAATGCAAAAGTTCAACTTTTTTCCGATAATTATTGATCTAGAGACTCCAGAGAACTGTGCTAGACTGGTCTGGTTCCGATTGGGCCAAAAACCTAGGACTAGTTCGCAAAAGTAGGTTTTTCACTAAATTGCCCATAGAATTTTTTTTTTGCTCGTAGAGCAATTTGGAGATAGCCATTTTGTCCGTCTGGATCCAGGGATCACAGTGATGCTAAAATTGAGACTCTAGGACAAACTGTCTAGGAGTTATGAGCAATGTAGTAAATTTGGTCATTATAGCGCCACCTATGGGCCAATCGGGGTCATATTTTGATAGGTTCTCCCCAAATTGAGGACTACCATTTGGCCAAGTTTCAAGGTTCCAGCTCTTACGGTTTGGGCTGCACGATGCGTTTTAGGGCGGAATAATAATAATAATAATAATAAAAATCAGCACAATTACAATAGGGTTTCAGCATTTCATGCTTGAACCCCTAATAATAAAAATCAGCACAATTACAATAGGGTTTCAGCATTTCATGCTTGAACCCCTAATAAGAAGAGACGTTTTGGACAGTTATAGCGCCACCTATTGTCCGATCTTCACGAAACTTGGCATGCTTCTTCACCATGTTCTGACACATCTGCTCATCGATTTTTGTGAAGTTTGGGGTTTTCCCTTAGGTTGTATAGGCTTTTGAGTGTTTTTTTGTCCCACCCCTTTCCTAAATGACCCTGTTACAGCCAGGCCAATGCAAAAGTTCAACTTTTTTCCGATAATTATTGATCTAGAGACTCCAGAGAACTGTGCTAGACTGGTCTGGTTCCGATTGGGCCAAAAACCTAGGACTAGTTCGCAAAAGTAGGTTTTTCACTAAATTGCCCATAGAATTTTTTCTTTGCTCGTAGAGCAATTTGGAGATAGCCATTTTGTCCGTCTGGATCCAGGGATCACAGTGATGCTAAAATTGAGACTCTAGGACAAACTGTCTAGGAGTTATGAGCAATGTAGTAAATTTGGTCATTATAGCGCCACCTATGGGCCAATCGGGGTCATATTTTGATAGGTTCTCCCCAAATTGAGGACTACCATTTGGCCAAGTTTCAAGGTTCCAGCTCTTACGGTTTGGGCTGCACGATGCGTTTTAGGGCGGAATAATAATAATAATAATAATAAAAATCAGCACAATTACAATAGGGTTTCAGCATTTCATGCTTGAACCCCTAATAATAATAAAAATCAGCACAATTACAATAGGGTTTCAGCACTTCGTGCTTGAACCCCTAATAAGAAGAGACGTTTTGGACAGTTATAGCGCCACCTATGATCCGATCTTCACGAAACTTGGCATGCTTCTTCACCATGGTCTGACACACCTGCTCATCGATTTTTGTGAAGTTTGGGGTTTTCCCTTAGGTTGTATAGGCTTTTGAGTGTTTTTTTGTCCCGCCCCTTCCCTAAATGACCCTGTTACAGCCAGGCCAATGCAAAAGTTCAACTTTCTTTCAATAATTATTGATCTAGAGACTCCAGAGAATTGTGCTAGACTGGTCTGGTCTGGATTGGGCCAAAAACCTAGGACTAGTTCGCAAAAGTAGGTTTTTCACTAAATTGCCCATAGAATTTTTTTTTTGCTCGTAGAGCAATTTGGAGATAGCCATTTTGTCCGTCTGGATCCAGGGATCACAGTGATGCTAAAATTGAGACTCTATGACAAACTGTCTAGGAGTTATGAGCAATGTAGTAAATTTGGTCATTATAGCGCCACCTATGGGCCAATCGGGGTCATATTTTGATAGGTTCTCCCCAAATTGAGGACTACCATTTGGCCAAGTTTCAAGGTTCCAGCTCTTACGGTTTGGGCTGCACGATGCGTTTTAGGGCGGAATAATAATAATAATAATAATAAAAATCAGCACAATTACAATAGGGTTTCAGCATTTCATGCTTGAACCCCTAATAATTAAAGCTGCAAGCAGCATTTATCGGGGTTCAAGCATTTAAAGGTGCCATAGAATGTGAAATTGAATTTATCTTGGCATAGTTAAATAACAAGAGTTCAGTACATGGACATGACATACAGTGAGTCTCAAACACCATAGTTTTCTCTTTCTTATTTAAATCTCGTTTTTGAAAAACACCCCTGAAAAACGGGCGAATCTCCACATAACACCAACTGTGACGAAACCGATGGGATCATTAATATGTACGCCTCTAAAAATTTGCATATGCCAGCCCATGCTCAGTGCTTGGCGAAACTCCACAGCCGAATCATCAGAAGTTCTGCAGGTGAAGAAACAAGCAGGAGGAGGATCATAGGGAAAATGGCAGATCTATCTATAATCTATCTATCTATAATCGGATACCGCTACAGTTTAATTCGAAGTTGTTTAGTTGCTCTGCCCATTTCACCACGGACTGTTACAACAATATCAAGCAGCAGGCTTCTCTCGGCGTCTCAAACGGACGAAGGGGGCAATTTCAACTAACGTTATATTCCCGCAAGCGGCAAGTAGGGATTTTATTAACGATAATTTACATTGTGTTATCTAGATCCAGCGCGATATTGTTTTTTCCTCGAGAGACATCATGGCTTGCAAACGAGCGAACGAAGCATGGCAGTTGCTCAGTGTTTGGTTGTACAAATGAACACAAAAATATTTTTTTGCTCCTTCATCCGAGCCTCTGGAGAACCAATGGGTTATGTGAATTTCTGATGTGTAATTGTTCAAATTCAGACAGATAATCTTTCTTTCAAAGTCGTTCAACACTGTTTATACATCAGTATATCGCGTTGCAGTGATAAGATCTTCATTCACGCGATCAACAGGCTGTCATCTGCTCAGTGCTCATCACTGAAACCTTTTATGTGATGGGAATAGATCTAAATACTTTAAAAAAACTTATCATGATTCGTTAATCCCGATAGCTGTAATAGTAAAAACATATAAAAGCTGTAATAGTAAAAGTTTTCCAGATAGCTCTACATGTAATGCCAGATATTTCATATGCAAGCATGTCAGCCAATCACAGCAGTGGGCAACAACACTGAAGTCTCACAGCAGACACGCCCCTTCAAACAGAGTGTTCAAATCAATGGATGAAATCAGGCTAGGAAATATGCCTTTTATTTCTAAATTATAACAAATTTTGATCTAAAAAACATACTAACATTATAAGGGCACCCCAGGAAACATTATAAAATAATAAAATAATCCATTCTATGGCACCTTTAAGGCCTTTAAGCACATAAGCATTTAAGACATTAAGATTTATTTAGAAAGCTTTTAACCACTGAAATAATAGATTGAAAAGTCCATTTACAGCCAATACAGGCAATTTACCATAGGAAATATGTGGTTTTAAAGCTTTTTAACAGTTATAGTGCCACCTTTGGTCCGATGTCCATAAAATTTGGCATGCTTGTTTAGAATATTATGGCACATATGCTCACCAATTTTCGTGAAGTTCTGAGTTTTCGTTTAGGATTTATAAGCTTTTGAGTGCATTTTGCCACGCCCATTTTCTTTATGACCCAATTATAGCCATACGAAAAATTCAAAAGTTCAACTTTTTTTCGATAATTATTGATCAGGAGAGTCCAGAGAATTGTCCTAGACTGGTCTGGTTCCGATCGGGCGAAAAACCAGGGACTAGTTCGCAAAAGTAGGTTTTTAACATATTCGCGAATAATTAATGAACGATTTGATTGACAGCAATGGTTCTTGAGGCAATGTTGTTCAGCATGAGCAGATCTATCAAATGATATGCATTTTGTGACAATAAGTGTAACACCACGTGATTACAGAGCCGTAAAACTCGTTAGCGCCAACTAGTGGCCGATTTCTTTCAAAATTCTTACAGACCTCTAGGTCTATGAGTTGAACATGCCCATCGAGTTTCGTTCCGATCGGCCTCCGTTAACCTTGTCTAATAGGTGCTCAAACTTCATTGGCCGATGGCGGCCATGTTTTTTGAGATACACCAATGTCCTCATAGACATACATGACACCTTGGGCCAAGACACTGCATACCAATTTTCAAGTCAATCGGACTAACGGTCAGGTGGTTAAAGCCTGTTTTATGTTTTTTTCATGTTATAGCGCCACCATGTGGCCAATCGCCGCGATTTTTTTATTGTGACCTCAGATTGACCTCTTACACATGTGTACCGAGTTTGGTGAAGATACCTCATTTACTTCTGGAGTTATAGCCATTTTAGTAAAATAGGCCCCTCGCACAACGTACGTTTTGGCGCCCCTTAGCGTCCGTGAATCGAAATTTCAACTTTTTTTCGATAATTATTGATATTCAGACTCCAGAGAACATTTCTGTACTGGTTTGGTTCCGATCGGGCGAAAAACCTAGGACTAGTTCGCAAAAGTAGGTTTTTGGCAAAATTCAAAATGGCGGAAAATCTATCATGGCGGAAATGAAATCGGAGATATACGTTTTGTTCGTCAGGCATCCAGCTTTCCAATGATATAAGACACTTGAGTCTACGACATACGGTCTAGGAGTTCTGAGCAGTTTCGCGCTTTTGGTCGCTGTAGCGCCACCTATGGGCCGATTTGGCTAAGTCCGTGTATCTGAGTAGCGAGCAATACTACTACCATTTGACCAAGTATCACGTCTCTAGGCCTTACGGTTTTGGCTGCACGATGCGTTTTAGGGAAGAATAATAATAATAATTAAAGCTGCAAGCAGCATTTATCGGGGTTCAAGCATTTAAGGCCTTTAGGCACATAAGCATTTAAGACATTAAGATTTATTTAGAAAGCTTTTAACCACTGAAATAATAGATGGAAAAGTCCATTTACAGCCAATACAGGCAATTTACCATAGGAAATATGTGTTTTTTAAAGCTTTTTAACAGTTATAGCACCATCTATAGTCCGATCTCCATGAAATTTTGCATGCTTGTTAATGATGTTATGGCACATAAGCTCACCAATTTTCGTGAAGTTCTGAGTTTTCGTTTAGGATTTATAGGCTTTTGAGTGCATTTTGCCACGCCCATTTTCTTTATGACCCAATATACCCATGCGAAAAATGCAAAAGTTCAACTTTTTTTTGATAATTATTGATCTTGAGAGTCCATAGAATTGTCCTAGACTCGTTTGGTTCTGATCGGGCGAAAAACCTAGGACTAGTTCGCAAAAGTAGGTTTTTAACATAATTACGAATATTTAATGAACGGTTTGATTGACAGCAATGGTTCTTGAGGCAAAGTTGTTCAACAAGAGGAGATCTATCAAATGGTATGCATTTTGTGACAATAAGTGTAACACCACGTGATTACAGAGCCATAAAACTCGTTAGCGCCAACTAGTGGCCGATTTCTTTTAAAATTCTTACAGACCTCTAGGGCCATGAGTCGAACATGCCCACCGAGTTTCGTTCCGATAGGCCTCCGTTAACCTTGTCTAATAGGTGCTCAAACTTCATTGGCCGATGGCGGCCATGTTTTTTGAGATACACCAATGTCCTCATAGACATACATGGCACCTTGGACCAAGACACTGCATACCAATTTTCAAGTCAATCGGACTAACGGTCAGGTGGTTATAGCCTGTTTTATGTTTTTTTCATGTTATAGCGCCACCATGTGACCAATCGCCGCGATTTTTTTACCGTGACCTCATATTGACGTCTTACACATGTGTACCAGGTTTGGTTAAAATACCTCTTTTACTTCTGGAGTTATAGCCATTTTAGTAAAATAGGCTCCTCCCACAACGTTAATTTTGCACCCCCTAGCGACCGTGAATCGAAATTTCAACTTTTTTTTGATAATTATTGATATTCAGACTCCAGAGAACAATTCTGCACTGGTTTGGTTCCGATCGGGCAAAAAACCAGGGACTAGTTCGCAAAAGTAGATTTTCGACAAAATTCAAAATGGCGGAAAATCTATCATGGCGGAAATAAAATCGGAGATATACGTTTTGTTCGTCAGGCGTCCAGCTTTCCAATGATATAAGACACTTGAGTCTATGACTTACGGTCTAGGAGTTATGAGCAGTTTCGCGCTTTTGGTTGCTATAGCGCCACCTATGGGCCAATCGGGGTCATAATTTGATAACCTCTCCTCGATTTTTGTACTACCATATGGCAAAGTTTCAAAGCTCTAGCCCTTACGGTTTGGGCTGCACGATGCGTTTTACGGCAGAATAATAATAATAATAATAATAATAATAAAAATCAGCACAATTACAATAGGGTTTCAGCACTTCGTGCTTGAACCCCTAATAAAAATCAGCACAATTACAATAGGGTTTCAGCATTTCATGCTTGAACCCCTAATAAGAAGAGACGTTTTGGACAGTTATAGCGCCACCTATTGTCCGATCTTCACGAAACTTGGCATGCTTCTTCACCATGTTCTGGCACATCTGCTCATAGATTTTTGTGAAGTTTGGGGTTTTCCCTTAGGTTGTATAGGCTTTTGAGTGTTTTTTTGTCCCACCCCTTTCCTGAATGACCCTGTTACAGCCAGGCCAATGCAAAAGTTCAACTTTTTTTCGATAATTATTGATCTAGAGACTCCAGAGAACTGTGCTAGACTGGTCTGGTTCCGATTGGGCCAAAAACCTAGGACTAGTTTGCAAAACTAGGTTTTTCACTAAATTGCCCATATAAATTTTTTTTTGCTCGGATCAGGATTTGGAGATAGCCATTTTGTCCGTCTGGATCCAGGGATCACAGTGATGCTAAAATTGAGACTCTAGGACAAACTGTCTAGGAGTTATGAGCAATTTAGTAAATGTGGTCATTGTAGCGCCAGCTATGGGCCAATCTGGGTCATACTTTGATAGGTTCTCCCCAAATTGAGGACTACCATTTGGCCAAGTTTCAAGGTTCCAGCTCTTACGGTTTGGGCTGCACGATGCGTTTTAGGGCGGAATAATAATAATAATAATAATAAAAATCAGCACAATTACAATAGGGTTTCAGCATTTCATGCTTGAACCCCTAATAAGAAGAGACGTTTTGGACAGTTATAGCGCCACCTATTGTCCGATCTTCACGAAACTTGGCATGCTTCTTCACCATGTTCTGGCACATCTGCTCATAGATTTTTGTGAAGTTTGGGGTTTTCCCTTAGGTTGTATAGGCTTTTGAGTGTTTTTTTGTCCCACCCCTTTCCTGAATGACCCTGTTACAGCCAGGCCAATGCAAAAGTTCAACTTTTTTTCGATAATTATTGATCTAGAGACTCCAGAGAACTGTGCTAGACTGGTCTGGTTCCGATTGGGCCAAAAACCTAGGACTAGTTTGCAAAAGTAGGTTTTTCACTAAATTGCCCATATAAATTTTTTTTTTGCTCGGATCAGGATTTGGAGATAGCCATTTTGTCCGTCTGGATCCAGGGATCACAGTGATGCTAAAATTGAGACTCTAGGACAAACTGTCTAGGAGTTATGAGCAATTTAGTAAATGTGGTCATTGTAGCGCCAGCTATGGGCCAATCTGGGTCATACTTTGATAGGTTCTCCCCAAATTGAGGACTACCATTTGGCCAAGTTTCAAGGTTCCAGCTCTTACGGTTTGGGCTGCACGATGCGTTTTAGGGCGGAATAATAATAATAATAATAATAAAAATCAGCACAATTACAATAGGGTTTCAGCATTTCATGCTTGAACCCCTAATAAGAAGAGACGTTTTGGACAGTTATAGCGCCACCTATTGTCCGATCTTCACGAAACTTGGCATGCTTCTTCACCATGTTCTGGCACATCTGCTCATAGATTTTTGTGAAGTTTGGGGTTTTCCCTTAGGTTGTATAGGCTTTTGAGTGTTTTTTTGTCCCACCCCTTTCCTGAATGACCCTGTTACAGCCAGGCCAATGCAAAAGTTCAACTTTTTTTCGATAATTATTGATCTAGAGACTCCAGAGAACTGTGCTAGACTGGTCTGGTTCCGATTGGGCCAAAAACCTAGGACTAGTTTGCAAAAGTAGGTTTTTCACTAAATTGCCCATATAAATTTTTTTTTTGCTCGGATCAGGATTTGGAGATAGCCATTTTGTCCGTCTGGATCCAGGGATCACAGTGATGCTAAAATTGAGACTCTAGGACAAACTGTCTAGGAGTTATGAGCAATTTAGTAAATGTGGTCATTGTAGCGCCAGCTATGGGCCAATCTGGGTCATACTTTGATAGGTTCTCCCCAAATTGAGGACTACCATTTGGCCAAGTTTCAAGGTTCCAGCTCTTACGGTTTGGGCTGCACGATGCGTTTTAGGGCGGAATAATAATAATAATAATAATAAAAATCAGCACAATTACAATAGGGTTTCAGCATTTCATGCTTGAACCCCTAATAAGAAGAGACGTTTTGGACAGTTATAGCGCCACCTATTGTCCGATCTTCACGAAACTTGGCATGCTTCTTCACCATGTTCTGGCACATCTGCTCATAGATTTTTGTGAAGTTTGGGGTTTTCCCTTAGGTTGTATAGGCTTTTGAGTGTTTTTTTGTCCCACCCCTTTCCTGAATGACCCTGTTACAGCCAGGCCAATGCAAAAGTTCAACTTTTTTTCGATAATTATTGATCTAGAGACTCCAGAGAACTGTGCTAGACTGGTCTGGTTCCGATTGGGCCAAAAACCTAGGACTAGTTTGCAAAACTAGGTTTTTCACTAAATTGCCCATATAAATTTTTTTTTTGCTCGGATCAGGATTTGGAGATAGCCATTTTGTCCGTCTGGATCCAGGGATCACAGTGATGCTAAAATTGAGACTCTAGGACAAACTGTCTAGGAGTTATGAGCAATTTAGTAAATGTGGTCATTGTAGCGCCAGCTATGGGCCAATCTGGGTCATACTTTGATAGGTTCTCCCCAAATTGAGGACTACCATTTGGCCAAGTTTCAAGGTTCCAGCTCTTACGGTTTGGGCTGCACGATGCGTTTTAGGGCGGAATAATAATAATAATAATAATAAAAATCAGCACAATTACAATAGGGTTTCAGCATTTCATGCTTGAACCCCTAATAAGAAGAGACGTTTTGGACAGTTATAGCGCCACCTATTGTCCGATCTTCACGAAACTTGGCATGCTTCTTCACCATGTTCTGGCACATCTGCTCATAGATTTTTGTGAAGTTTGGGGTTTTCCCTTAGGTTGTATAGGCTTTTGAGTGTTTTTTTGTCCCACCCCTTTCCTGAATGACCCTGTTACAGCCAGGCCAATGCAAAAGTTCAACTTTTTTTCGATAATTATTGATCTAGAGACTCCAGAGAACTGTGCTAGACTGGTCTGGTTCCGATTGGGCCAAAAACCTAGGACTAGTTTGCAAAACTAGGTTTTTCACTAAATTGCCCATATAAATTTTTTTTTTGCTCGGATCAGGATTTGGAGATAGCCATTTTGTCCGTCTGGATCCAGGGATCACAGTGATGCTAAAATTGAGACTCTAGGACAAACTGTCTAGGAGTTATGAGCAATTTAGTAAATGTGGTCATTGTAGCGCCAGCTATGGGCCAATCTGGGTCATACTTTGATAGGTTCTCCCCAAATTGAGGACTACCATTTGGCCAAGTTTCAAGGTTCCAGCTCTTACGGTTTGGGCTGCACGATGCGTTTTAGGGCGGAATAATAATAATAATTAAAGCTGCAAGCAGCATTTAGCGGGGTTCAAGCATTTAGGGTCTTTAAGCACATAAGGCAGTCTAGTGAGTTGTCTGAGTTTTTGTTTAGGATTTACAGGCTTTTGAGTGTTTTTTGCCATACCCATTTTCTAAATGATCCTGTTATGGCTACCCAATGGGTAAAGTTAAAGTTTTTTATATAATTAATAATCTAGAGCTTCCAGAGAATTGTACTGCACTGGTATATTTCCGATCGGGCGAAAAACCTAGGACTAGTTCGCAAAAGTAGGTTTTTAACATAATAGCAAGTATTTAATGAACAAATTGATTGACAGCAGTAGTTCTTGAGGCAAAGTTGTTCAGTATGAGGAGATCTATCAAATGATATGCATCACGTGATTACATAGCCGTAAAACCTGTTAGCGTCAACTAGTGGCTGATTTTTCAAAATTCTTACAGACCTCTAGGGCCACGAGTCGAACATGCCCATCGAGTTTCGTTCTGATCGGCCTCCGTTAAGAGCAAACTAACAGCTTTGAATTAAAATGGTGAGGTATCCTGTTGTAAACATCAACCATGCCTGTTGACAGTTTTGTGGGAAGGGAATGAAAAGTTCTCAAATCCACAGCACAGCCTCAGACATAACATTTATATCCATGATCTGCCATTTTCACTATTGTCCTTGCTTGCTTCTTCACAATACCTGCAGATCTTCTGATGATTCGGCTGTGCAGGTCCACATTAACACTGCCTGGCCTAGAACATGGACTGGAAAATGCAAATTTGGGGGGTATAAATATTAATGATCCTGACTCCAACGTCACAGTCGGTGTTATGGTGGGATTCACTCATTTTTCAGCGGTCTTTTGCAAACAGGAGATTTACACAAGAAGGAGGAAACAATGGTGTTTGAGGCTCACGGTATGTCAGTTCCATGTCCAGAACTCTTATCATTCAACTATGCCAAGATAAATACAGTTTTCAATTGTATGGCACCTGTAAAATAGATGATTAGTAATATAATGCTTACTTGGAGTCTGAAATGGCTTTAACAAAAGAAGAAAAATAGTCTTAGATTTCTGTTCATTCTAATCATGTACAAATAAAGTAGCACAGTAAGATTACATTTATTTGAATGCATTAGTGAGTGTGTGATTGTGCTGTGTGTGCAGCGTGTCAATACTAAAAGTGAAGGTGTAGTTGATATCTTTGGTGATAATATCTGTAGTAATCATAAAAAAAAACACTTAAGAAATAAAGAATTAAAATTACAAATAATATTCTATTAAGATATGAGTTACAATAACATGATTTGCAATAGTAATAATATCAATAATATATGCACAATACACACAGATTAGACTATCAGGTCTGTGTTTTACAAAAACATTAGTATTGCAGCCAATGTGAGTCTGTGGGATTTATAAACAGACAAAATATGATTTGAAATGTTATTTTAATGATTTTATTAAGTTTAAACAATATTTCAAATGGAAAAAAAAATTAAAAATAATATTTTAGTGAGCAGAATGAACCAATGAGTGTTCTTCTTCTGGTGGTTAAAATGTAAATGAAAACAATAATACTTAAACAATAATACTTAATACACTAACCATGCTTGAACACACACATGCACACACATTTTGTTGTAGATGGAGATATTTAAAATAAAAGATAGGTAACAAAATGATAATTGCAAATCTCCTCTGTATAACACCATTTTCAGATTTCAAATTAATCACTGAGAGGCAGAATTGTTCAAACTGAGAGCTCAGTAAAAATGAAGTGATAAACTTTGACAAAACATGACTGTGTTATAATAGGTGATTTTCATGCAAGTAATTTGATATAGTCCAAAAACTAATGCAAAAGCACAGATGAAAATATTTTATTAAGTAGAATGTCCTGCAGAGGGCAGTAGAAGACCACTAATTGACTCACTTTCATTTGAAATACTTTTTTATCCACCAGTAAAACAAAGCAGTTTCTTCATGTTCTTTCCATTAAGCATGCTTACACACACACAGACACACACACAAACCCACACACACACACACACACACACACACACACACACACACACACACACACAAAGACAAATATGTTTTCAATGTTTTTAGGATGTGATATTGTGAAAATATCTTCATCTCCTCATCTTGAACAACTTTGCCTCAAGAATCACTAATGTCAATCAAACCGTTCATAATCATAATAAAAAAAAATAAAATATATACAAATATCATAATAATAAAAAAAACATCATAATAAAAAAGATTGCTTCTTAAAGCATTTGTTTATTTCCAATACTGAAGCGAATTAAAAGATCATGCGTAATCCTGCTGCTCCCTCTAGTGGACAACAGTGGTATTATAGCTTACATTTTACAGTTGAAGTGTTTGAATGAATGGGAATTTGTTTTTTTACTTATATCTCAGGAACCAAAAGGCGAAAAATTCTGAAACTCAGAGCATAGATAGTGCTTGAGGAGCCCTGTTGAATGAGACCATCAATGTGTTTTTGGGCGATTGGGGCTGGGAGTTATGACTGTTATAAGGCATATCTGTTCGGGCTATTATCTCTGGAATGCCCAGGGCAAATAACACCACATTTGAATCGAAGCTAGCCAAGGACGCGCCCTTTCCAACGAGCTCTCACACAATGTTCGGGGTGGTCTGGGTCGGGAGTAATGGCCGTTCAAAATCGGGGGTCCCGCGGATTCGCGATGCGCGGGGGGCGCGCTCCCGAGGCCCGCGACGACACGTTTCGATCAAGAGCCCGGAGAGGTCCTCACCATCAAAATTTGAGCGCGCAACGACTTTCCGTTTTCGAGTTATGAATGGATTTGTATTCGGGGGCGTGGCTTAAATGCCGTTATACTTTCGTTTCATTTCATTCATTTACTTTCGTCCATTTCCATATCTCAGTGTAACACAATTGTCAATAGTAATACTCAATAGATGAGTTTTGACAAAATGTGATTGTAAATGTTAAAATAATGATTTTAAAAAGTCTAAATATGAATTTTATAACAATATTAGGGAGTAGTATGATGAAATGACAGCAGGGGGCAGTAAAATACCACTTATTGGCTTAATATGTCATTATATTCATATAAAATCACCTTTTGAAGAAGTTAAACTTTTTTTCTGATAATTATTGATCTAGAGAGTTCAGAGAATTGTGCTGCACTGGTTTTGAACATTATGATATGAACATTATATGATAAAAGATAGAAGACATCATTTACAGCAAATACAGGCAATTTACCATAGGAAATATATGGTTTTAAAGCGTTTTAACAGTTATAGCGCCAACTATCGTCCGATCTCCATAGAATTTTTCATGCTTGTTAATGATGTTATGTCACATATGCTGACCAATTTTTGTGAAGTTCTGAGTTTTTATTTAGGATTTATAGGCTTTTTAATGTATTTTGACACGCCCGTTTTATAAATGACCCTATTACAGCCATCCAAATGCAAAAGTTCAACTTTTTTTTGATAATTATTGATCTAGAGAGTCCAGAGAATTGTCCTACACTGGTCTGGTTCCGATCGGGCAAAAAACCTAGGACTAGTTCGCAAAAGTAGGTTTTTAACATATTAATGAATAATTAATGAACAGTTTGATTGACAGCAATGGTTCTTGAGGCAAAGTTGTTCAGGATGAGGAGATCTATCAAATGATATGCATATTGTGTGGATATTTGTAACACCACGTGATTACAGAGCCGTAAAACTCGTTAGCGCCAACTAGTGGCCGATTTCTTTCCAAATTCTTACAGACCTTTAGGGCCATGAGCCGAACATGCCCATTGAGTTTCGTTCCGATCGGCCTCCGTTAACCTTGTCTAATAGGTGCTCAAACTTCGTTGGCCGATGGCGGCCATGTTTTTTGAGATACGCCAATGTCCTCATACACATACATGGCACCTTGGACCAAGACACTGCATACCAATTTTCAAGTCAATCGGACTAACGGTCAGGTGGTTATAGCCTGTTTTATGTTTTTTTCATTTTATAGCGCCACCATGAGGCCAATCGTCGCGATTTTTTTACTGTGACCCCAGAGTAAGCTCATACACATGTGTACCAAGTTTGGTGAAGATACCTCATTTACATCGGGAGTTATAGCCATTTTAGTAAAATAGGCCCCTCCCACAACGTACGTTTTGGCGCCCCTTAGCGACCGTGAATCGAAATTTCCACTTTTTTTCGATAATTATTGATATTCAGTCTCCAGAGAACATTTCTGCACTAGTTTGGTTCCAATCGGGCAAAAAACCAGGGACTAGTTCGCAAAAGTAGATTTTTGACAAAATTCAAAATGGCGGAAAATCTATCATGGCGGAAATAAAATCGGAGATATACGTTTTGTTCGTCAGGCATCCAGCTTTCCAATGATATAAGACACTTGAGTCTACGCCATACGGTCTAGGAGTTATGAGCAGTTTCGCGCTTTTGGTTGTTATAGCGCCACCTATGGGCCAATCGGGGTCATAATCTCTGAACCTTTCCTCGATTTTTGTACTACCATCTGTCAAAGTTTCAAAGTTCCAGCTCTTACGGTTTGGGCTGCACGATGCGTTTTACGGCAGAATAATAATAATAATAATAATAATAAAAATCAGCACAATTACAATAGGGTTTCAGCACTTCGTGCTTGAACCCCTAATAATAATAAAAATCAGCACAATTACAATAGGGTTTCAGCATTTCATGCTTGAACCCCTAATAAGAAGAGACGTTTTGGACAGTTATAGCGCCACCTATTGTCCGATCTTCACGAAACTTGGCATGCTTCTTCACCATGTTCTGGCACATCTGCTCATAGATTTTTGTGAAGTTTGGGGTTTTCCCTTAGGTTGTATAGGCTTTTGAGTGTTTTTTTGTCCCACCCCTTTCCTGAATGACCCTGTTACAGCCAGGCCAATGCAAAAGTTCAACTTTTTTTCGATAATTATTGATCTAGAGACTCCAGAGAACTGTGCTAGACTGGTCTGGTTCCGATTGGGCCAAAAACCTAGGACTAGTTTGCAAAACTAGGTTTTTCACTAAATTGCCCATATAAATTTTTTTTTTGCTCGGATCAGGATTTGGAGATAGCCATTTTGTCCGTCTGGATCCAGGGATCACAGTGATGCTAAAATTGAGACTCTAGGACAAACTGTCTAGGAGTTATGAGCAATTTAGTAAATGTGGTCATTGTAGCGCCAGCTATGGGCCAATCTGGGTCATACTTTGATAGGTTCTCCCCAAATTGAGGACTACCATTTGGCCAAGTTTCAAGGTTCCAGCTCTTACGGTTTGGGCTGCACGATGCGTTTTAGGGCGGAATAATAATAATAATAATAATAAAAATCAGCACAATTACAATAGGGTTTCAGCATTTCATGCTTGAACCCCTAATAAGAAGAGACGTTTTGGACAGTTATAGCGCCACCTATTGTCCGATCTTCACGAAACTTGGCATGCTTCTTCACCATGTTCTGGCACATCTGCTCATAGATTTTTGTGAAGTTTGGGGTTTTCCCTTAGGTTGTATAGGCTTTTGAGTGTTTTTTTGTCCCACCCCTTTCCTGAATGACCCTGTTACAGCCAGGCCAATGCAAAAGTTCAACTTTTTTTCGATAATTATTGATCTAGAGACTCCAGAGAACTGTGCTAGACTGGTCTGGTTCCGATTGGGCCAAAAACCTAGGACTAGTTTGCAAAACTAGGTTTTTCACTAAATTGCCCATATAAATTTTTTTTTTGCTCGGATCAGGATTTGGAGATAGCCATTTTGTCCGTCTGGATCCAGGGATCACAGTGATGCTAAAATTGAGACTCTAGGACAAACTGTCTAGGAGTTATGAGCAATTTAGTAAATGTGGTCATTGTAGCGCCAGCTATGGGCCAATCTGGGTCATACTTTGATAGGTTCTCCCCAAATTGAGGACTACCATTTGGCCAAGTTTCAAGGTTCCAGCTCTTACGGTTTGGGCTGCACGATGCGTTTTAGGGCGGAATAATAATAATAATAATAATAAAAATCAGCACAATTACAATAGGGTTTCAGCATTTCATGCTTGAACCCCTAATAAGAAGAGACGTTTTGGACAGTTATAGCGCCACCTATTGTCCGATCTTCACGAAACTTGGCATGCTTCTTCACCATGTTCTGGCACATCTGCTCATAGATTTTTGTGAAGTTTGGGGTTTTCCCTTAGGTTGTATAGGCTTTTGAGTGTTTTTTTGTCCCACCCCTTTCCTGAATGACCCTGTTACAGCCAGGCCAATGCAAAAGTTCAACTTTTTTTCGATAATTATTGATCTAGAGACTCCAGAGAACTGTGCTAGACTGGTCTGGTTCCGATTGGGCCAAAAACCTAGGACTAGTTTGCAAAACTAGGTTTTTCACTAAATTGCCCATATAAATTTTTTTTTTGCTCGGATCAGGATTTGGAGATAGCCATTTTGTCCGTCTGGATCCAGGGATCACAGTGATGCTAAAATTGAGACTCTAGGACAAACTGTCTAGGAGTTATGAGCAATTTAGTAAATGTGGTCATTGTAGCGCCAGCTATGGGCCAATCTGGGTCATACTTTGATAGGTTCTCCCCAAATTGAGGACTACCATTTGGCCAAGTTTCAAGGTTCCAGCTCTTACGGTTTGGGCTGCACGATGCGTTTTAGGGCGGAATAATAATAATAATAATAATAAAAATCAGCACAATTACAATAGGGTTTCAGCATTTCATGCTTGAACCCCTAATTAAAGCTGCAAGCAGCATTTATCGGGGTTCAAGCAGTTAAGGCCTTTAAGCACAAAAGCATCAAAAGTGATTAAGTTTTATTTAGCAAGCATGTAACTACTGACATAATAGATGGAAAAGACCATTTACAGGAAATACCATAGGAAATATATGGTTTTAAAGCTTTTTAGCAGTTATAGCGCCACCTATGGTCCGATCTCCATAAAAATTGGCATGCTTGTTAATGATGTTATGTCACATATGCTCACCAATTTTTGTGAAGTTCTGAGTTTTCATTTAGGATTTATAGGCTTTTTAGTGTTTTTTTGCCATGCCCCTTTTCTAAATGACCCTATTACAGCCATCTACATGCAAAAGTTCAACTTTTTTTTGATAATTATTGATCTAGAGTGTCCAGAGAATTGTCCTAGACTGGTCTGGTTTCGATCGGGCGAAAAACCTAGGACTAGTTTGCAAAAGTAGGTTTTTAACATAATTACGAATATTTAATAAACGGTTTAATTGACAGCATTAGTTCTTGAGGCAAAGTTGTTCAGCATGAGCAGATCTATCAGATGATATGCATTTTGTGACGATAAGTGTAACACCACGTGATTACAGAGCCATAAAACTCGTTAGCGCCAACTAGTGGCCGATTTCTTTCAAAACTCTTAGAGACCTCTAGGGCCATGAGTCGAACATGCCCATCGAGTTTCGTTCCGATCGGCCTCCGTTAACCTTGTCTAATAGGTGCTCAAATTTCATTGGTCGATGGCGGCCATGTTTTTCGAGATACGCCAATGTCCTCATAGACATACATGGTACCTTGGACCAAGACACTGCATACCAATTTTCAAGTCAATCGGACTAACGGTCACGTGGTCATAGCCGTTTTCATGTTTTTTTCATGTTATAGCGCCACCTAGTAATCAATCGTCGCGATTTTTTTACTGTGACCCCAGATTGAACTCATACACATGTGCACCAAGTTTGGTGAAGATATCTAATTTCATTCTCGAGTTATAGCCATTTTAGTAAAATAGGCTCCTCCCACAACATTAATTTATCACCCCCCGGCGATCAGGAATCGAAATTTCGACTTTTTTTCGATAATTATTGATATTCAGACTCCAGAGAACATTTCTGCACTGTTTTGGATCCAATTGGACAAAAAACCTAGGACTAGTTCGCAAAAGTAGGTTTTTAACTAAATTCAAAATGGCGGACAATTTGCATACAGGAAATGAAATCGGAGATATACGTTTTGACCTTCAGGTTTCCAGCTTTCCAGTGATATAAGACACTTGAGTCTACGTCATACGGTCTAGGAGTTATGAGCAGTTTCGCGCTTTTGGTTGCTATAGCGCCACCTATGGGCCAATTGGGGTCATATTCTCTGAACCTCTCCTCGATTTTTGTACTACCATCTGGCAAAGTTTCAAAGCTCCAGCTCTTACGGTTTGGGCTGCACGATGAGTTTTACGGCAGAAGAAAAATAATAATAATAATAATAATAATAATAATAATAATAATAAAAATCAGTACAATTACAATAGGGTTTCAGCACTTCGTGCTTGAACCCCTAAAAATCAGGACAATTACAATAGGGTTTCAGCACTTCGTGCTTGAACCCCTAATAAAAATCAGTACAATTACAATAGGGTTTCAGCACTTCGTGCTTGAACCCCTAATTAAAGCTGCAAGCAGCATTTATCGGGGTTCAAGCAGTTAAGGCCTTTAAGGCATTTAAGCACAAAAGCATCAAAAGTTATTAAGATTTATTTAGCAAGCATGTAACCACTGACATAATAGATGGAAAAGACCATTTACAGCCAATACAGGCAATTTGCCATGGGATATATATGGTTTTAAAGCTTTTTAACAGTTATAGCGCCACCTATGCTCCGATCTCCATAGAATTGTTTACTGTGACCTCAAATTGAACCCATACACATGTGTACTGAGTTTGGTGAAGATATCTCATTTACTTCTTGAGTTATAGCCATTTGAGTAAAATAGGCTCCTCCCACAACGATTTGCCACATTCTAGAATTATTTAATATGATTCTAGCATGATTTACTATCATATACCATGTTCCAGAATGATTTATTAGGATTCTAGCATGATTTACCTTGATACACCTCATTTCAGTATTATTTACTATGATTTACAATGTTTCTAGCATGATTAACCACATTACTAGCAAATATGTGAAGTGTCAGTGCAAATGAGGTGATGAACACTGACAAAATATTATTGTGTTATAATAGTTAGTTATATACGTGATTTTTAGTGTGTGTCCAAGTATGAATGCAAAAGCACATGTAAAATATTTCATTATTAAGTAGAATGGCCAGCAGAGGGCAGTAGAAGACCACTTATTGGCTCACTTTCACTTTAAACCAGTTTTCTGCACTAAAGCAAACCAGTTTTTCCATGTTAACTCAATGCATGCTTACACACACACACACACACACACACACACACACACACACACACACACACACACACACACACACACACACACACACACACACACACACACACACACACACACACACACACACACACACACACACACACACACACACACACACATACACACACAGCATAGTTAACCATGATTTACCATGATATACCACGTTCTAGTATTATTTACCAGGAGATAAACGACAATCTAGGATTATTTACTTTGATTTACCATGTTTCTAGCCTGATTTATCACATTACTAGCAATTATTTGAAGTGTCAGTGCAAATAAAGTGGTTAACACTGACAAAATATGATTGTGTTATAATAGTTATTGCTATATAAGTGATTTTTTTAGTGTGTATTCAAGTATGAATGCAAGCACATGTTGAAATATTTCATTAATAAGTAGAATGGCCAGCAGAGGGCAGTAGAAGACCACTTATTGGCTCACTTTCACTTTAAACCAGTTTTCTGCACTAAAGCAAACCAGTTTATCCATGTTAACTCAATGCATGCTTACACACACACACACACACACACAAACACACACACACACACACACACACACACACACACACACACACACACACACACACACACACACACACACACACACACAGCATAGTTAACCATGATTTACCATGATTTACCACATTACTAGCAATTATTTGAAGTGTCAGTGCAAATAAAGTGATTAACACTGACAAAATATGATTATGTTATAATAGTTATTGCTATATAAGTGATTTTTAGTGTGTATTCAAGTATAAATGCAAGCACATGTGGAAAAATATAATTAAATAGAATGGCCAGCAGAGGGCAGTAGAAGACCACTTATTGGCTCACTTTCACTTTAAACCTCATGATTTTGACCAGTTTTCTGCACTAAAGCAAACCAGTGTTTCCATGTTAACTCAATAATGCATACTTGCTACATATGCTACACACAATAATGCTACACACACACACACACACACACACACACACACACACACAACCGTCACCTGTTGTCCTTGTCTTGATCTGTGTATTTAAGTTCCCCTCTCATCCATTATCATTGTCGGTTATTGTTTGTGCACTAGCACTCTGTTATGTTTGTTTTCATGTTGGAAAATAAAACCTTTGTTATATTTGTACCACACACACACACACACACACACACACACACACACACACACACACACACACACACACACACACACACACACACACACACACACACACACACCATCATTTATCATGATTTACCATGGCTGATACCAATACCAATATGAGAAAATGACTATTTTAAACAGCAGGGGGCAGTAAAATACCACTTATTGGCTTAACATGCCATTAAATCATATCATTTTCACCTTTTTAACTGTTATAGAGGCAAATTTTGTCCGATCTGTCTGAAAATGTTCATGCTTGTTCAGGGTGATATTTCACACGTTCTGACTTGTTTTTAAGAAGGTCTGAGCATTGATTAAAGAGATATAGGCTTTCGGGGACACTTGGTAAAGGCCAGATTTTGAAGTGAACCTATTATAGCTATCCAAATGAAGTAGTTCAACTTTTTCTGACAATTATTGATCTAGTGAGTCCAGAGAATTGTATTGCACTAGTTTTGAACATTATGATATGAAAATTATATGATCAGACATGGAAAAGACCATTTACAGCCAATACAGGCAGTTTACCATAGGAAATATATGGTTTTAAAGCTTTTTAACAGTTATAGCGCCAACTATTGTCCAATCTCCATAAAATTTTGCAAGCTTGTTTGTGATGTTATGACACATATGCTCACCAATTTTTGTGAAGTTCTGAGTTTTCATTTAGGATTTATAGGCTTTTGAGTGTATTTTGCCACACCCATTTTATAAATGACCCTATTACAGCCATACAAATACAAAAGTTCAACTTTTTTTTGATAATTATTGATCTAGAGAGTCCATAGAATTGTCCTAGACTGGTCTGGTTCCGATCGGGCGAAAAACCAGGGACTAGTTCGCAAAAGTAGGTTTTTAACATATTCATGAATATTTAATGAACGGTTT
>NW_028296281.1:7500-15000 GCF_964197995.2 Scardinius erythrophthalmus
GCTCGTGCCCGACACCGAGGCGCCCTCCCTGGTCACCAGCCAGAGGAGTCGAGTGTTCGTGGGAATCTGGTTGAACCGCAGCGTGTGGGACTCTGTCCGTATCTTTGCTCCACCGCCCTTTCTCCAGGGGTGTCTCAAGCCCCTGGATTCGTTTCGCCATTTACCCAAGACCGACCGTTCGACAAGCATATGGTTGATTTACCTCGGGGATCGACCGAGGGGAGCACCCGGACGAGCGAGCGAGCGAGCGAGCGAACCGCCACGCGCTGGCTTCCTACACGCGGGTCTCGCTCCGCTCGGGCCTGGGGCTCGAGGCGGCACGGCCGCTCATAGGGCGCGCGTGAGGAACCCTCCCGTCTGGGTGGAAGGAGGGGGCCTCTGGATCGAGGCCGTAACCGGGAAGGGTGCTTTCAAAGCGAGGGAGGCGCAGGGCGAAGTTGGGCTCCAAGACGTGCTGGCGGGGTGGGGGCCCCCAAGGAAACCCCACCAACCGTCCAAGCCTCCCGACGCACCCGCGTGGCCGCCCCTGCTGCGGACATCCGTTTTTCCAGACGGGCCAGCTGAGTCTCCCGAGGTTCGAGGCGGCCTGCTTTCCCCGGGGGGAGGCCGCGTCTAGAGTCGACGCGCAAATCGGGGAGGAGCAAGCTGCCCATAGCGGTCTCTCGACCGGGCAGGGGCCGTCCCCTGGCGCGTCCGAAGCTCCAATCGACCAGGCACCCCCCGTGACGTGACGGCCCGAAGGAGAGGGTGCGCTCCTCCGGGCCCCGGGCAACCCGGAGGCGCCCGTTTTCCGTTACCTTGTCACCGGTGTCTTTCACCCCTAGATCGCCCGGGACAGCACACGTTGAACCGGTATGCACGCCCCTGGCACCGAGGGGGGGGGGGGGGGGGGTCTGGGTGTCCAAACCAGACCCGCGTTTACTGTAAGTCTCTCGCCCGCAACCAAGTGCAACTTCTCTGGGCTGAGTCAGGACGTTTCCCTACCCGGTCTGACCACCGTGGCTCTCTGTTCAGTGTCCGTTGTCCCCCTCCTCCTCGAGACCCCGAAGGTCCGTTTTAGGACCGACTCAGCCCCAGGCGGGGCTCCGGTAGGCGCGCGCCGAACTGTCTGTGACCGGGACCGAGGCACCCTCCCCGGGCTGGCCAGGGAGGTCTGAGAGCACGGAGCTCTGAACCCGCCTCACGTTTACGGACTTGGTCGTTTCTTCACATTTTGACTCAATGGGGGGGTCGTTTGAGCACGATTCGTTTCCCAGGGAGGCTGCACCCTGCCTGGGAAGGGCTTTTCGGAAAACCGGCCTGTCATTTCCTGGAGGTTTCGTACTGCCAGAGACCAAAGTCTCTTCTCTTCCCCAGCCAGAGAGCCCCCTGCCTGGGCTGGCCGGCCGACTCTCTCCTGGAGGCCCTCTCCAACTACAGGACTTCCAGAGATCTGTAATCTGGACTTTATACCCGACCAGGGCAACTCTGAGTGGGACTCACGACGGTCTGATGAGGGCGGTCGGGTGTGTGCCTCCAACCTGCTCTTTCCCTCCTCCACAAAGGCCCGAAGGTCCGTTTTAGGACCGACTCAGCCCCAGGCGGAGCTCCGGTAGGCGCGCGCCGAACTGTCTGTGACCGGGACCGAGGCACCCTCCACGGGCTGGCCAGGGAGGTCTGAGAGCACGGAGCTCTGAACCCGCCTCACGTTTACGGACTTGGTCGTTTCTTCACATTTTGACTCAATGGGGGGGGGGGGGTCGTTTGAGCACGATTCGTTTCCCAGGGAGGCTGCACCCTGCCTGGGAAGAGCTTTTCGGAAAACCGGCCTGTCATTTCCTGGAGGTTTCGTACTGCCAGAGACCAAAGTCTCTTCTCTTCCCCAGCCAGAGAGCCCCCTGCCTGGGCTGGCCGGCCGACTCTCTCCTGGAGGCCCTCTCCAACTACAGGACTTCCAGAGATCTGTAATCTGGACTTTATACCCGACCAGGGCAACTCTGAGTGGGACTCACGACGGTCTGATGAGGGCCGCACTCCCCTCCTCCATATAGGCCCGAAGGTCTGTTTCATGACCGTCTTTGCTCCAGACGGAGCTCCGGGGGTGGCGGGGAAATCTGACTCTGACCCAGGACGGGCCACCCTCCCTGGGCCGGCCAGGGAGGTCTGAGAGCACGGAGCTTTGTGTCCACCGCAACATTTTTGGACTTTGTCATTTCGGCACCAGAGTCACTTTCCCCGTGGGCTTTGGGCTTTATTCGTGCCCAGGAGAGGTGCGCCATGCCTGGGATGCACTTTTCAGGGAATCAACCCCCCCATCTTTTTTTTCCTGGAGGTTTCATGCTTTTCAGCGCTCCACCACGGCGGAGGCTGAACTCACTCCCCAGCCAGAGCGCACCCTCCCTGGCTTGGGTCACTGCCTTGAAGGCCCTGGAGGTTTGAACCCACTGCAAGTTTTTGGACTTTGTCATTTCGGCACCAGAGTCACTTTCTCCATGGGCTTTGGGCTTTATTCGTGCCCAGGAAGGCTGCTCCACCCTCCTCCATACATGCCCGAAGGTCCGTTTTAGGACCGTCTTCGCTCCAGACGGAGCTCCAGGGGTGGCGGTCAAATCTGACTCTGGCCCAGGACGGGCTGCCCTCCCTGGGCCGGCCAGGGAGGTCTGAGAGCATGGAGGTTTGAACCCACTGCAAGTTTTTGGACTTTGTCATTTCGGCACCAGAGTCACTTTCTCCATGGGCTTTATTCGTGCCCAGGAAGGCTGCTCCACCCTCCTCCATACATGCCCGAAGGTCCGTTTTAGGACCGTCTTCGCTCCAGACTGAGCTCCAGGGGTGACGGTAAAATCTGACTCTGGCCCAGGACGGGCCGCCCTCCCTGGGCCGGCCAGGGAGGTCTGAGAGCATGGAGGTTTGAACCCACTGCAAGTTTTTGGACTTTGTCATTTCGGCACCAGAGTCACTTTCTCCATGGGCTTTGGGCTTTATTCGTGCCCAGGAGAGGTGCGCCATGCCTGGGATGCACTTTTCAGGGAATCAACCCCCCCATCTTTTTTTTCCTGGAAGTTTCATGCTTTTCAGCGCTCCACCACGGCGGAGGCTGAACTCACTCCCCAGCCAGAGCGCACCCTCCCTGGCTTGGGTCACTGCCTTGAAGGCCCTGGAGGTTTGAACCCACTGCAAGTTTTTGGACTTTGTCATTTCGGCACCAGAGTCACTTTCTCCATGGGCTTTGGGCTTTATTCGTGCCCAGGAAGGCTGCTCCACCCTCCTCCATACATGCCCGAAGGTCCGTTTTAGGACCGTCTTCGCTCCAGACGGAGCTCCAGGGGTGGCGGTCAAATCTGACTCTGGCCCAGGACGGGCTGCCCTCCCTGGGCCGGCCAGGGAGGTCTGAGAGCATGGAGGTTTGAACCCACTGCAAGTTTTTGGACTTTGTCATTTCGGCACCAGAGTCACTTTCTCCATGGGCTTTATTCGTGCCCAGGAAGGCTGCTCCACCCTCCTCCATACATGCCCGAAGGTCCGTATTAGGACCGTCTTCGCTCCAGACTGAGCTCCAGGGGTGACGGTAAAATCTGACTCTGGCCCAGGACGGGCCGCCCTCCCTGGGCCGGCCAGGGAGGTCTGAGAGCATGGAGGTTTGAACCCACTGCAAGTTTTTGGACTTTGTCATTTCGGCACCAGAGTCACTTCCCCCGTGGGCTTTGGGCTTTATTCGTGCCCAGGAGAGGTGCGCCATGCCTGGGATGCACTTTTCAGGGAATCAACCCCCCCCCCCCCCCATCTCTTTTTTTTTTTTTCCTGGAGGTTTCACGCTTTTCAGAGCTCCACCACGGCGGAGGCTGAACTCACTCCCCCAGCCAGAGCGCACCCTCCCTGGCTTGGGTCACTGACTTGAAGGCCCTGGAGGTTTGAACCCACTGCAGGTTTTTGGACTTTGTCATTTCGGCACCAGAGACACTTTCTCCATGGGCTTTGGGCTTTATTCGTGCCCAGGAGAGGTGCGCCATGCCTGGGATGCACTTTTCAGGGAATCAACCCCCCCATCTTTTTTTCCCCTGGAGGTTTCATGCTTTTCAGAGCTCCACCACGGCGGAGTTTGAACTCACTCCACAGCCAGAGCGCACCCTCCCTGGCAGGGCTTGGAATGGTCCTGGAGGCCCTCTCCCTCCAGGACTTCCAGAGCTCCACCGCGCTCGGCTCGATCTGGATATCATCCCCAGCCAGAGTGGCCCCTGTCTGGGCTTGGAACGGTCCTGCAGGCCCTCTCCCTCCAGGACTTCCAGCGCGCGTGGCGTAAGCTGGAGTTTATACCCACCCAGAGCGGACTCTGAGCGGGGCTCACCACGGTCTGATGAGGGGGGGTTCACCTTCACCGCACTCCCCTCCTCCGTACAGGCCCGAAGGTCCGTTTTAGGACCGACTTAGCTCCAGGCGGAGCTCCAGGCTGTAGGCCCACCGACCTGTCTGTGCCCGGGACGGAGGCACCCTCCCTGGGCTGGCCAGGGAGGTCTGAGGGCATGGGGCCCTGAACCCACCTCACGTTTATGGACTTTGTCATATTTTTTCCCCAAAATATCCACAGCTCCACCACAACGGTGGAGATTGAACTCACTCTCCCCAGCCAGAGTGCACCCTCCCTGGGCTAGGGTCACTGCCTTGAAAGGTGTCCTGGTGCTCAAGATTCCCAGTGATCCATCCTAGGGCCTTCCGCGGCCGCCCTCCCCAGCCAGAGTGGGCCCCCCGGCTGGGCTTGGACTGGTCCTGGAGGCCCTCTCCCTCCAGGACTTCCAGAGCTCCGGGCGCCCAGCTCGCTCTGTTTTCCGTCCCCAGCCACAGTGGGCCCCCGGCTGGGCTTGGACTGGTCCTGGAGGCCCTCTCCCTCCAGGACTTCCAGAGCTCCGGGCGCCCAGCTCGCTCTGTTTCCCGTCCCCAGCCAGAGTGGGCCCCCGGCTGGGCTTGGACTGGTCCTGGAGGCCCTCTCCCTCCAGGACTTCCAGAGCTCCGGGCGCCCAGCTCGCTCTGTTTTCCGTCCCCAGACAGAGTCACTCAGATTGGGACCGGGGGGGGGGTGTCCCACCACCACCACTCTCCTCTCCCATACAGGCCCGAAGGTCCGTTTTAGGACCGTCTCGGCTCCAGCTAGAGCCCCAGGGGTGGCGGGGCTGAGCTGCGTCTGACCGGGGTCAAAACACCCTCCCTGGGTTGGCCGAAGAGCTCCCGGGTGCCTGGAGCTCAGAGTGCACTGCAACATTTGGGACTTAGGTTTTGGGGAGCGAGGATCGGCTCCAGGACCCCCCAGAGCCGGCCGCCGGACTCCCCGGGAGAAGCGGTCACCCCGTTTCTCCCAGACCCCAAATGCTCCCTTGCAGGACACCCTTTGCACCAGCAGGCCCACCAGGACCGCGGGGCTAGGCGCTCCAAGCCGGGTATGGAGCGCTCTGGTCGGGCCTGGTTGCCCACCTTAGAGCGCACGCAGTTTTGATGGACGGTAACCCACTGCAAACGGATTCAAACGGCCGTAACTCGGCCGAGGTGGGTCCTATCGACGCCAATTTTTTATCGTTTGTAGAACGGGACGAGACCTTTCCAAAGAGCCCGGCCACGGCCTCGGGGGCCCCCGGGGGCCCGAGATACAGCGCCGCGAAGGCGAAAAACGCAAATATCTCGGCGAAAACTCAACGGATCCGGCGGGCACCGGGCTCTTCGGAAGCGTCTGGTCGAGACGAAAAGAACGGTACCGGTTTGGTCCGTTTTGGTGGAGTTTTCGCGGAGATATGAGCCGAAAACCACCGGGCGCGCTCCAAAAAGGCGGGGCCGATGACATCACGGCCAATGGGAGGAAAAACGCCCGTATCTCGGCGACGCGAAGACCCAGAGAGCTCAAATTCGGGTGAGGTGGTCCCAGGGGGGCCCTTGCTCGAAGGGGAGAGTGGCGGGCCCCGGGGACGCCCCCTGCCGGATCGCCGCTCGCGGGGGGCCCCCCGACTTTGAACGGTTATATCTCCGGGGCCACGGCGAGTTTCAGCTCGTGGGTGGGCTCATTCGAAAGGCCCCGTGCAGCCCTACGATCGGCTGGTGGTTTGGGGAAGATTGAGCGAGGGGCTCCCGAGATACGAGCCGAAAAAGCTGCGCCTTTGACCGGCCGTAGCTCCCCGACCCCGGGGCCCTCGGGGACGGGGGTGGGCCCGTTGGATAGGTCCCCTCGAGACCTACGATCGACCCGGGTTTGAGATTTTTTCGCAGGGCGCTTTTCGAGATGTTCGCGAAGTTTTCCCTCATTCGCTCAGTTCTCCGCTCAGCCGCTACCTTAAGAGAGTCCCGGTTAGTCCCGCCCGCTCCCTGACCGTGTCCCCAGAACGACGAACCTTCCTCGGCGTGCCACCAGAGCCCCTGGGGCCCGACCCACTGCGGGTTTTGGACTCGGGAGCAGAGAAGGGGCCCGGACTTTGAACGGCCGTGACTCGGGGAAGGTGGGTCCTATCGACGCCAAACTCGGGTCAGAGTAGGGTCTCGGCGGGCCCCTTCCAAGGAGCCCGACCCCGAGCTCCGGGGCCCCCGGGTCCCGGAGAAACGGGGCCCGACAGGACGGCGCGCGCGTCGGAAGGAAAGGCCCCAGGGGCTCGGGGAGGCGGGGTCCGAGAGATGCCCGAGGGACCCCCCGACACCCGAAAGGGCGAGGCGCTGGGACCTCCCCTTCCCGAGATACGGGCCGTTTTGTCCAAAAGTCCCTTGCGCGTAACCGGGCCTATCTCGGGAACCGAAGGTCCCAGCGGCTCGAGACGGCGGGTGCTGGGGGGCCCCGAGGGCACCCTACTCCTCCCGCCGTCCCGAGCTCCGGGGACCTTCCGGTCCCGAGATACGGCCACTTCCTGTCCAGCTTTGACCGGGCGTATCTCCGAGAGTAAGCCGAGTTGGGGCTCCATACTCCGGGCGTGGGGGGAGCACCGTAGGGCCCCCCCCACCCCTGGTGTACGGAGCCCCAACTCGGCTCGGCGGCCGAGATACGGTCACTTCCTGTCCAGCTTTGACCGGGCGTATCTCCGAGAGTAAGCCGAGTTGGGGCTCCATACTCCGGGCGTGGGGGGAGCACCGTAGGGCCCCCCCCACCCCTGGTGTATGGAGCCCCAACTCGGATCGGTTCCAGAGATATACCCGCTTGAAGTTTCAACTTTGACCGGACGTAACTCGAAAAGTAAGCCGAGTTGGGGCTCCATACTCTGGGCGTGGGGGGTGCTCGAGGAGACCCCCCAGCGACCAGAGTATGGAGCCCCAACTCGGATCGGTTCCAGAGATATACCCGCTTGAAGTTTCAACTTTGACCGGACGTAACTCGACAAGTAAGCCGAGTTGGGGCTCCATACTCTGGGCGTGGGGGGACCCCCAGGGGACCCCCTTGTGCCCAGAGTTTGGAGCCCCAACTCGGCTTCATCACTGAGATCTCTACCTTAAGAGAGTCAAAGTTACTCCCGCATCTCCGAAAGTAAGCCGAGTTGGAGCTCCATACTCCGGGCCTGGGGG
>NW_028296281.1:25000-32500 GCF_964197995.2 Scardinius erythrophthalmus
CCGAGCGGAGCGTGTGTCCCCTTCTTCTCCTCGACAACACCCCCAAGGTCCGTTTCAGGACCGTCTTTGCTCCGACGGGAGCTCCGTCACGGCGGACGGATTCGCTCGTGCCCGACACCGAGGCGCCCTCCCTGGTCACCAGCCAGAGGAGTCGAGTGTTCGTGGGAATCTGGTTGAACCGCAGCGTGTGGGACTCTGTCCGTATCTTTGCTCCACCGCCCTTTCTCCAGGGGTGTCTCAAGCCCCTGGATTCGTTTCGCCATTTACCCAAGACCGACCGTTCGACAAGCATATGGTTGATTTACCTCGGGGATCGACCGAGGGGAGCACCCGGACGAGCGAGCGAGCGAGCGAGCGAACCGCCACGCGCTGGCTTCCTACACGCGGGTCTCGCTCCGCTCGGGCCTGGGGCTCGAGGCGGCACGGCCGCTCATAGGGCGCGCGTGAGGAACCCTCCCGTCTGGGTGGAAGGAGGGGGCCTCTGGATCGAGGCCGTAACCGGGAAGGGTGCTTTCAAAGCGAGGGAGGCGCAGGGCGAAGTTGGGCTCCAAGACGTGCTGGCGGGGTGGGGGCCCCCAAGGAAACCCCACCAACCGTCCAAGCCTCCCGACGCACCCGCGTGGCCGCCCCTGCTGCGGACATCCGTTTTTCCAGACGGGCCAGCTGAGTCTCCCGAGGTTCGAGGCGGCCTGCTTTCCCCGGGGGGAGGCCGCGTCTAGAGTCGACGCGCAAATCGGGGAGGAGCAAGCTGCCCATAGCGGTCTCTCGACCGGGCAGGGGCCGTCCCCTGGCGCGTCCGAAGCTCCAATCGACCAGGCACCCCCCGTGACGTGACGGCCCGAAGGAGAGGGTGCGCTCCTCCGGGCCCCGGGCAACCCGGAGGCGCCCGTTTTCCGTTACCTTGTCACCGGTGTCTTTCACCCCTAGATCGCCCGGGACAGCACACGTTGAACCGGTATGCACGCCCCTGGCACCGAGGGGGGGGGGGGGGGGGTCTGGGTGTCCAAACCAGACCCGCGTTTACTGTAAGTCTCTCGCCCGCAACCAAGTGCAACTTCTCTGGGCTGAGTCAGGACGTTTCCCTACCCGGTCTGACCACCGTGGCTCTCTGTTCAGTGTCCGTTGTCCCCCTCCTCCTCGAGACCCCGAAGGTCCGTTTTAGGACCGACTCAGCCCCAGGCGGGGCTCCGGTAGGCGCGCGCCGAACTGTCTGTGACCGGGACCGAGGCACCCTCCCCGGGCTGGCCAGGGAGGTCTGAGAGCACGGAGCTCTGAACCCGCCTCACGTTTACGGACTTGGTCGTTTCTTCACATTTTGACTCAATGGGGGGGTCGTTTGAGCACGATTCGTTTCCCAGGGAGGCTGCACCCTGCCTGGGAAGGGCTTTTCGGAAAACCGGCCTGTCATTTCCTGGAGGTTTCGTACTGCCAGAGACCAAAGTCTCTTCTCTTCCCCAGCCAGAGAGCCCCCTGCCTGGGCTGGCCGGCCGACTCTCTCCTGGAGGCCCTCTCCAACTACAGGACTTCCAGAGATCTGTAATCTGGACTTTATACCCGACCAGGGCAACTCTGAGTGGGACTCACGACGGTCTGATGAGGGCGGTCGGGTGTGTGCCTCCAACCTGCTCTTTCCCTCCTCCACAAAGGCCCGAAGGTCCGTTTTAGGACCGACTCAGCCCCAGGCGGAGCTCCGGTAGGCGCGCGCCGAACTGTCTGTGACCGGGACCGAGGCACCCTCCACGGGCTGGCCAGGGAGGTCTGAGAGCACGGAGCTCTGAACCCGCCTCACGTTTACGGACTTGGTCGTTTCTTCACATTTTGACTCAATGGGGGGGGGGGGGTCGTTTGAGCACGATTCGTTTCCCAGGGAGGCTGCACCCTGCCTGGGAAGAGCTTTTCGGAAAACCGGCCTGTCATTTCCTGGAGGTTTCGTACTGCCAGAGACCAAAGTCTCTTCTCTTCCCCAGCCAGAGAGCCCCCTGCCTGGGCTGGCCGGCCGACTCTCTCCTGGAGGCCCTCTCCAACTACAGGACTTCCAGAGATCTGTAATCTGGACTTTATACCCGACCAGGGCAACTCTGAGTGGGACTCACGACGGTCTGATGAGGGCCGCACTCCCCTCCTCCATATAGGCCCGAAGGTCTGTTTCATGACCGTCTTTGCTCCAGACGGAGCTCCGGGGGTGGCGGGGAAATCTGACTCTGACCCAGGACGGGCCACCCTCCCTGGGCCGGCCAGGGAGGTCTGAGAGCACGGAGCTTTGTGTCCACCGCAACATTTTTGGACTTTGTCATTTCGGCACCAGAGTCACTTTCCCCGTGGGCTTTGGGCTTTATTCGTGCCCAGGAGAGGTGCGCCATGCCTGGGATGCACTTTTCAGGGAATCAACCCCCCCATCTTTTTTTTCCTGGAGGTTTCATGCTTTTCAGCGCTCCACCACGGCGGAGGCTGAACTCACTCCCCAGCCAGAGCGCACCCTCCCTGGCTTGGGTCACTGCCTTGAAGGCCCTGGAGGTTTGAACCCACTGCAAGTTTTTGGACTTTGTCATTTCGGCACCAGAGTCACTTTCTCCATGGGCTTTGGGCTTTATTCGTGCCCAGGAAGGCTGCTCCACCCTCCTCCATACATGCCCGAAGGTCCGTTTTAGGACCGTCTTCGCTCCAGACGGAGCTCCAGGGGTGGCGGTCAAATCTGACTCTGGCCCAGGACGGGCTGCCCTCCCTGGGCCGGCCAGGGAGGTCTGAGAGCATGGAGGTTTGAACCCACTGCAAGTTTTTGGACTTTGTCATTTCGGCACCAGAGTCACTTTCTCCATGGGCTTTATTCGTGCCCAGGAAGGCTGCTCCACCCTCCTCCATACATGCCCGAAGGTCCGTTTTAGGACCGTCTTCGCTCCAGACTGAGCTCCAGGGGTGACGGTAAAATCTGACTCTGGCCCAGGACGGGCCGCCCTCCCTGGGCCGGCCAGGGAGGTCTGAGAGCATGGAGGTTTGAACCCACTGCAAGTTTTTGGACTTTGTCATTTCGGCACCAGAGTCACTTTCTCCATGGGCTTTGGGCTTTATTCGTGCCCAGGAGAGGTGCGCCATGCCTGGGATGCACTTTTCAGGGAATCAACCCCCCCATCTTTTTTTTCCTGGAAGTTTCATGCTTTTCAGCGCTCCACCACGGCGGAGGCTGAACTCACTCCCCAGCCAGAGCGCACCCTCCCTGGCTTGGGTCACTGCCTTGAAGGCCCTGGAGGTTTGAACCCACTGCAAGTTTTTGGACTTTGTCATTTCGGCACCAGAGTCACTTTCTCCATGGGCTTTGGGCTTTATTCGTGCCCAGGAAGGCTGCTCCACCCTCCTCCATACATGCCCGAAGGTCCGTTTTAGGACCGTCTTCGCTCCAGACGGAGCTCCAGGGGTGGCGGTCAAATCTGACTCTGGCCCAGGACGGGCTGCCCTCCCTGGGCCGGCCAGGGAGGTCTGAGAGCATGGAGGTTTGAACCCACTGCAAGTTTTTGGACTTTGTCATTTCGGCACCAGAGTCACTTTCTCCATGGGCTTTATTCGTGCCCAGGAAGGCTGCTCCACCCTCCTCCATACATGCCCGAAGGTCCGTATTAGGACCGTCTTCGCTCCAGACTGAGCTCCAGGGGTGACGGTAAAATCTGACTCTGGCCCAGGACGGGCCGCCCTCCCTGGGCCGGCCAGGGAGGTCTGAGAGCATGGAGGTTTGAACCCACTGCAAGTTTTTGGACTTTGTCATTTCGGCACCAGAGTCACTTCCCCCGTGGGCTTTGGGCTTTATTCGTGCCCAGGAGAGGTGCGCCATGCCTGGGATGCACTTTTCAGGGAATCAACCCCCCCCCCCCCCCCATCTCTTTTTTTTTTTTTCCTGGAGGTTTCACGCTTTTCAGAGCTCCACCACGGCGGAGGCTGAACTCACTCCCCCAGCCAGAGCGCACCCTCCCTGGCTTGGGTCACTGACTTGAAGGCCCTGGAGGTTTGAACCCACTGCAGGTTTTTGGACTTTGTCATTTCGGCACCAGAGACACTTTCTCCATGGGCTTTGGGCTTTATTCGTGCCCAGGAGAGGTGCGCCATGCCTGGGATGCACTTTTCAGGGAATCAACCCCCCCATCTTTTTTTCCCCTGGAGGTTTCATGCTTTTCAGAGCTCCACCACGGCGGAGTTTGAACTCACTCCACAGCCAGAGCGCACCCTCCCTGGCAGGGCTTGGAATGGTCCTGGAGGCCCTCTCCCTCCAGGACTTCCAGAGCTCCACCGCGCTCGGCTCGATCTGGATATCATCCCCAGCCAGAGTGGCCCCTGTCTGGGCTTGGAACGGTCCTGCAGGCCCTCTCCCTCCAGGACTTCCAGCGCGCGTGGCGTAAGCTGGAGTTTATACCCACCCAGAGCGGACTCTGAGCGGGGCTCACCACGGTCTGATGAGGGGGGGTTCACCTTCACCGCACTCCCCTCCTCCGTACAGGCCCGAAGGTCCGTTTTAGGACCGACTTAGCTCCAGGCGGAGCTCCAGGCTGTAGGCCCACCGACCTGTCTGTGCCCGGGACGGAGGCACCCTCCCTGGGCTGGCCAGGGAGGTCTGAGGGCATGGGGCCCTGAACCCACCTCACGTTTATGGACTTTGTCATATTTTTTCCCCAAAATATCCACAGCTCCACCACAACGGTGGAGATTGAACTCACTCTCCCCAGCCAGAGTGCACCCTCCCTGGGCTAGGGTCACTGCCTTGAAAGGTGTCCTGGTGCTCAAGATTCCCAGTGATCCATCCTAGGGCCTTCCGCGGCCGCCCTCCCCAGCCAGAGTGGGCCCCCCGGCTGGGCTTGGACTGGTCCTGGAGGCCCTCTCCCTCCAGGACTTCCAGAGCTCCGGGCGCCCAGCTCGCTCTGTTTTCCGTCCCCAGCCACAGTGGGCCCCCGGCTGGGCTTGGACTGGTCCTGGAGGCCCTCTCCCTCCAGGACTTCCAGAGCTCCGGGCGCCCAGCTCGCTCTGTTTCCCGTCCCCAGCCAGAGTGGGCCCCCGGCTGGGCTTGGACTGGTCCTGGAGGCCCTCTCCCTCCAGGACTTCCAGAGCTCCGGGCGCCCAGCTCGCTCTGTTTTCCGTCCCCAGACAGAGTCACTCAGATTGGGACCGGGGGGGGGGTGTCCCACCACCACCACTCTCCTCTCCCATACAGGCCCGAAGGTCCGTTTTAGGACCGTCTCGGCTCCAGCTAGAGCCCCAGGGGTGGCGGGGCTGAGCTGCGTCTGACCGGGGTCAAAACACCCTCCCTGGGTTGGCCGAAGAGCTCCCGGGTGCCTGGAGCTCAGAGTGCACTGCAACATTTGGGACTTAGGTTTTGGGGAGCGAGGATCGGCTCCAGGACCCCCCAGAGCCGGCCGCCGGACTCCCCGGGAGAAGCGGTCACCCCGTTTCTCCCAGACCCCAAATGCTCCCTTGCAGGACACCCTTTGCACCAGCAGGCCCACCAGGACCGCGGGGCTAGGCGCTCCAAGCCGGGTATGGAGCGCTCTGGTCGGGCCTGGTTGCCCACCTTAGAGCGCACGCAGTTTTGATGGACGGTAACCCACTGCAAACGGATTCAAACGGCCGTAACTCGGCCGAGGTGGGTCCTATCGACGCCAATTTTTTATCGTTTGTAGAACGGGACGAGACCTTTCCAAAGAGCCCGGCCACGGCCTCGGGGGCCCCCGGGGGCCCGAGATACAGCGCCGCGAAGGCGAAAAACGCAAATATCTCGGCGAAAACTCAACGGATCCGGCGGGCACCGGGCTCTTCGGAAGCGTCTGGTCGAGACGAAAAGAACGGTACCGGTTTGGTCCGTTTTGGTGGAGTTTTCGCGGAGATATGAGCCGAAAACCACCGGGCGCGCTCCAAAAAGGCGGGGCCGATGACATCACGGCCAATGGGAGGAAAAACGCCCGTATCTCGGCGACGCGAAGACCCAGAGAGCTCAAATTCGGGTGAGGTGGTCCCAGGGGGGCCCTTGCTCGAAGGGGAGAGTGGCGGGCCCCGGGGACGCCCCCTGCCGGATCGCCGCTCGCGGGGGGCCCCCCGACTTTGAACGGTTATATCTCCGGGGCCACGGCGAGTTTCAGCTCGTGGGTGGGCTCATTCGAAAGGCCCCGTGCAGCCCTACGATCGGCTGGTGGTTTGGGGAAGATTGAGCGAGGGGCTCCCGAGATACGAGCCGAAAAAGCTGCGCCTTTGACCGGCCGTAGCTCCCCGACCCCGGGGCCCTCGGGGACGGGGGTGGGCCCGTTGGATAGGTCCCCTCGAGACCTACGATCGACCCGGGTTTGAGATTTTTTCGCAGGGCGCTTTTCGAGATGTTCGCGAAGTTTTCCCTCATTCGCTCAGTTCTCCGCTCAGCCGCTACCTTAAGAGAGTCCCGGTTAGTCCCGCCCGCTCCCTGACCGTGTCCCCAGAACGACGAACCTTCCTCGGCGTGCCACCAGAGCCCCTGGGGCCCGACCCACTGCGGGTTTTGGACTCGGGAGCAGAGAAGGGGCCCGGACTTTGAACGGCCGTGACTCGGGGAAGGTGGGTCCTATCGACGCCAAACTCGGGTCAGAGTAGGGTCTCGGCGGGCCCCTTCCAAGGAGCCCGACCCCGAGCTCCGGGGCCCCCGGGTCCCGGAGAAACGGGGCCCGACAGGACGGCGCGCGCGTCGGAAGGAAAGGCCCCAGGGGCTCGGGGAGGCGGGGTCCGAGAGATGCCCGAGGGACCCCCCGACACCCGAAAGGGCGAGGCGCTGGGACCTCCCCTTCCCGAGATACGGGCCGTTTTGTCCAAAAGTCCCTTGCGCGTAACCGGGCCTATCTCGGGAACCGAAGGTCCCAGCGGCTCGAGACGGCGGGTGCTGGGGGGCCCCGAGGGCACCCTACTCCTCCCGCCGTCCCGAGCTCCGGGGACCTTCCGGTCCCGAGATACGGCCACTTCCTGTCCAGCTTTGACCGGGCGTATCTCCGAGAGTAAGCCGAGTTGGGGCTCCATACTCCGGGCGTGGGGGGAGCACCGTAGGGCCCCCCCCACCCCTGGTGTACGGAGCCCCAACTCGGCTCGGCGGCCGAGATACGGTCACTTCCTGTCCAGCTTTGACCGGGCGTATCTCCGAGAGTAAGCCGAGTTGGGGCTCCATACTCCGGGCGTGGGGGGAGCACCGTAGGGCCCCCCCCACCCCTGGTGTATGGAGCCCCAACTCGGATCGGTTCCAGAGATATACCCGCTTGAAGTTTCAACTTTGACCGGACGTAACTCGAAAAGTAAGCCGAGTTGGGGCTCCATACTCTGGGCGTGGGGGGTGCTCGAGGAGACCCCCCAGCGACCAGAGTATGGAGCCCCAACTCGGATCGGTTCCAGAGATATACCCGCTTGAAGTTTCAACTTTGACCGGACGTAACTCGACAAGTAAGCCGAGTTGGGGCTCCATACTCTGGGCGTGGGGGGACCCCCAGGGGACCCCCTTGTGCCCAGAGTTTGGAGCCC
>NW_028296281.1:40000-50000 GCF_964197995.2 Scardinius erythrophthalmus
GGGGCCGATCCAAGGACCTCACTAAACCACCCAATCGGTAGTAGCGACGGGCGGTGTGTACAAAGGGCAGGGACTTAATCAACGCGAGCTTATGACCCGCGCTTACTGGGAATTCCTCGTTGATGGGAAACAGTTTCAATCCCCAGTCCCGATCACGAGCGGGGTTCAGCGGGTTACCCGCGCCTCTCGGCGCAGGGTAGGCACACGCTGATCCGCCCATTGTGGCGCGCGTGCAGCCCCGGACATCTAAGGGCATCACAGACCTGTTATTGCTCCATCTCGCGTGGCTGAACGCCACTTGTCCCTCTAAGAAGTTGGACGCCGACCGCTCGGGGCCGCGTAACTAGTTAGCATGCCGGAGTCTCGTTCGTTATCGGAATGAACCAGACAAATCGCTCCACCAACTAAGAACGGCCATGCACCACCACCCACAGAATCGAGAAAGAGCTATCAATCTGTCAATCCTTTCCGTGTCCGGGCCGGGTGAGCTTTCCCGTGTTGAGTCAAATTAAGCCGCAGGCTCCACTCCTGGTGGTGCCCTTCCGTCAATTCCTTTAAGTTTCAGCTTTGCAACCATACTCCCCCCGGAACCCAAAGACTCGTGGTTTCCCGCACGCTGCCCGGCGGGTCATGGGAATAACGCCGCCGGATCGCGGGTCGGCATCGTTTACGGTCGGAACTACGACGGTATCTGATCGTCTTCGAACCTCCGACTTTCGTTCTTGATTAATGAAAACATTCTTGGCAAATGCTTTCGCTCTCGTCCGTCTTGCGCCGGTCCAAGAATTTCACCTCTAGCGGCGCAATACGAATGCCCCCGGCCGTCCCTCTCAATCATGGCCCCGGGTTCCAGAAACCCACAAAATAGAACCGGAGTCCTATTCCATTATTCCTAGCTGCGGTATTCAGCGGCGACGGGCGGCCTGCTTTGAACACTCTAATTTTTTCAAAGTAAACGCTTCGGGCCCCGAGGACCGGACACCCAGTTAAGGGCATCCGGGGGGCGCCGTGAGGCAGGGGTCCGGGACAGGCGGTGGCTCGCCTCGCGGCGGACCGCCGGCCCGCTCCCGAGATCCAACTACGAGCTTTTTAACTGCAGCAACTTTAGTATACGCTATTGGAGCTGGAATTACCGCGGCTGCTGGCACCAGACTTGCCCTCCAATGGGTCCTCGCCCATGGGTTTAGGATACGCTCATTCCAATTACAGGGCCTCGAAAGAGACCTGTATTGTTATTTTTCGTCACTACCTCTCCGTGTCGGAAATGGGTAATTTGCGCGCCTGCTGCCTTCCTTGGATGTGGTAGCCGTTTCTCAGGCTCCCTCTCCGGAATCGAACCCTGATTCCCCGTTACCCGTGGTCACCATGGTAGGCGCCGAATGTACCATCGAAAGTTGATAGGGCAGACATTCGAATGAGTCGTCGCCGCCGCGGAGGGCGCGCGATCGGCCCGAGGTTATCTAGAGTCACCAAAGCGGCCGGGGCGGCCGAAGCCGACCCCGGATGGGTTTTGGATCTGATAAATGCACGCGTCCCCGACCCCCCGGGGGGAGCCGGGTCGGCGCTCGTTTGCATGTATTAGCTCTGGAATTGCCACAGTTATCCAAGTAGCGGGTGGAGCGATCAAAGGAACCATAACTGATTTAATGAGCCATTCGCAGTTTCACTGTACCGACCGTGTGCACTTAGACCTGCATGGCTTAATCTTTGAGACAAGCATATGCTACTGGCAGGATCAACCAGGTAAGCGCCCTTGGAAGGAGAACCGCGACAACGCCGGGCTTCCTACACACGGGTCTCGCTCCGCTCGGGCCGGGGGGGGCTCGAGGACGGCGCGGCCGCTCATAGGGGGGGGGGCGCGTGCGGAACCCTCCTCCGCGGGGGCAGAGGGGGTGGGTGGCCGCTGGGTCGAGGCCGTAACCGGGAAGGGTGCTTTTCGAGCGGGGAGGCGCGGGGCGAAGGTCGGCTCTAAGACTGGAGGGGGTTTGCGTCCCCCACCGTCCGAACCTTCCCACGCGCCCACGTCCTCCGCCGCCGTGGCGGACATTCGTTTCAGACGGGCCATCTGAGTCTCCCGAGGTCGACGCGGCCTGCTTTCCCCGGAGGGAGGCCGCGTCTAGAGTCGACGCGCAAGTCGGGGAGGAGCAAGCTGCCCATAGCGGTCTCTCGACCGGGCAGGGGCCGTCCCCAGGCGCGTCCGAAGTTCCAATCGACCAGGCAACCCCTAAGTGACGGCCCGGAGGAGGGGGTGCGCTCCTCCGGGCCCCAGGCAACCCGGAGGCGCCTGTTCTACGGAAGTCCGTTACCTTGTCCGAGCGGGGCGGTTGTCCCCTTCTCGACAAAACCCCGAAGGTCCGTTTTAGGACCGTCTTTGCTCCGACGTGAGCTCCATCGCACCGCCGGATTCGGCCGCGCCCGAGTCTGAGGCGCCCTCCCTGGGTGCCGGCCAGGGAGGCGGGTCCCCGTGGGGATCTCGTTGGAATGCACATTTCTGGACTCTGTCCGTTTTTTTTTTTTTTTTTCGGAGGTGGACTTTCCTCCAGGGAAGCCAGGATGTAGGAAACCGAACCGAGGGAACCCGGAGGCACCCGTTTTTCTTCCTCTCACCTTGTCCGAGCGGAGCGTTTGTCCCCTCCTCGACAAAACCCCCAAGGTCCGTTTTAGGACCGTCTTTGCTCCGACGGGAGCTCCGTCACGGCGGACGGATTCGATCGTGCCCGACACCGAGGCGCCCTCCCTGGTCGCCAGCCAGGGAGACGCGTTTTTGTGGGAATCTGGCTGGACCCCATCGTTTCGGACTCTGTCCGTTTTTCGGAGGTGGACTTTTTCCTCCAGGGCGCCTTCGGCGCCGCTCACCGCCCCAGACAAGGCATCCTCCCCAGGATGTAGCGAACCGAACCGAGGGGACCCGGAGGCACCCGTTTGTTTGTTTGTTTGTTTGTTTCTTTCTTTCTTTCTTTCTTTCTTTCTTTCTTTCTTTCTTTCTTTCTTTCTTTCTTTCTTTCCCCTCTCACCTTGTCCGAGCGGAGCGTGTGTCCCCTTCTTCTCCTCGACAACACCCCCAAGGTCCGTTTCAGGACCGTCTTTGCTCCGACGGGAGCTCCGTCACGGCGGACGGATTCGCTCGTGCCCGACACCGAGGCGCCCTCCCTGGTCACCAGCCAGAGGAGTCGAGTGTTCGTGGGAATCTGGTTGAACCGCAGCGTGTGGGACTCTGTCCGTATCTTTGCTCCACCGCCCTTTCTCCAGGGGTGTCTCAAGCCCCTGGATTCGTTTCGCCATTTACCCAAGACCGACCGTTCGACAAGCATATGGTTGATTTACCTCGGGGATCGACCGAGGGGAGCACCCGGACGAGCGAGCGAGCGAGCGAGCGAACCGCCACGCGCTGGCTTCCTACACGCGGGTCTCGCTCCGCTCGGGCCTGGGGCTCGAGGCGGCACGGCCGCTCATAGGGCGCGCGTGAGGAACCCTCCCGTCTGGGTGGAAGGAGGGGGCCTCTGGATCGAGGCCGTAACCGGGAAGGGTGCTTTCAAAGCGAGGGAGGCGCAGGGCGAAGTTGGGCTCCAAGACGTGCTGGCGGGGTGGGGGCCCCCAAGGAAACCCCACCAACCGTCCAAGCCTCCCGACGCACCCGCGTGGCCGCCCCTGCTGCGGACATCCGTTTTTCCAGACGGGCCAGCTGAGTCTCCCGAGGTTCGAGGCGGCCTGCTTTCCCCGGGGGGAGGCCGCGTCTAGAGTCGACGCGCAAATCGGGGAGGAGCAAGCTGCCCATAGCGGTCTCTCGACCGGGCAGGGGCCGTCCCCTGGCGCGTCCGAAGCTCCAATCGACCAGGCACCCCCCGTGACGTGACGGCCCGAAGGAGAGGGTGCGCTCCTCCGGGCCCCGGGCAACCCGGAGGCGCCCGTTTTCCGTTACCTTGTCACCGGTGTCTTTCACCCCTAGATCGCCCGGGACAGCACACGTTGAACCGGTATGCACGCCCCTGGCACCGAGGGGGGGGGGGGGGGGGTCTGGGTGTCCAAACCAGACCCGCGTTTACTGTAAGTCTCTCGCCCGCAACCAAGTGCAACTTCTCTGGGCTGAGTCAGGACGTTTCCCTACCCGGTCTGACCACCGTGGCTCTCTGTTCAGTGTCCGTTGTCCCCCTCCTCCTCGAGACCCCGAAGGTCCGTTTTAGGACCGACTCAGCCCCAGGCGGGGCTCCGGTAGGCGCGCGCCGAACTGTCTGTGACCGGGACCGAGGCACCCTCCCCGGGCTGGCCAGGGAGGTCTGAGAGCACGGAGCTCTGAACCCGCCTCACGTTTACGGACTTGGTCGTTTCTTCACATTTTGACTCAATGGGGGGGTCGTTTGAGCACGATTCGTTTCCCAGGGAGGCTGCACCCTGCCTGGGAAGGGCTTTTCGGAAAACCGGCCTGTCATTTCCTGGAGGTTTCGTACTGCCAGAGACCAAAGTCTCTTCTCTTCCCCAGCCAGAGAGCCCCCTGCCTGGGCTGGCCGGCCGACTCTCTCCTGGAGGCCCTCTCCAACTACAGGACTTCCAGAGATCTGTAATCTGGACTTTATACCCGACCAGGGCAACTCTGAGTGGGACTCACGACGGTCTGATGAGGGCGGTCGGGTGTGTGCCTCCAACCTGCTCTTTCCCTCCTCCACAAAGGCCCGAAGGTCCGTTTTAGGACCGACTCAGCCCCAGGCGGAGCTCCGGTAGGCGCGCGCCGAACTGTCTGTGACCGGGACCGAGGCACCCTCCACGGGCTGGCCAGGGAGGTCTGAGAGCACGGAGCTCTGAACCCGCCTCACGTTTACGGACTTGGTCGTTTCTTCACATTTTGACTCAATGGGGGGGGGGGGGTCGTTTGAGCACGATTCGTTTCCCAGGGAGGCTGCACCCTGCCTGGGAAGAGCTTTTCGGAAAACCGGCCTGTCATTTCCTGGAGGTTTCGTACTGCCAGAGACCAAAGTCTCTTCTCTTCCCCAGCCAGAGAGCCCCCTGCCTGGGCTGGCCGGCCGACTCTCTCCTGGAGGCCCTCTCCAACTACAGGACTTCCAGAGATCTGTAATCTGGACTTTATACCCGACCAGGGCAACTCTGAGTGGGACTCACGACGGTCTGATGAGGGCCGCACTCCCCTCCTCCATATAGGCCCGAAGGTCTGTTTCATGACCGTCTTTGCTCCAGACGGAGCTCCGGGGGTGGCGGGGAAATCTGACTCTGACCCAGGACGGGCCACCCTCCCTGGGCCGGCCAGGGAGGTCTGAGAGCACGGAGCTTTGTGTCCACCGCAACATTTTTGGACTTTGTCATTTCGGCACCAGAGTCACTTTCCCCGTGGGCTTTGGGCTTTATTCGTGCCCAGGAGAGGTGCGCCATGCCTGGGATGCACTTTTCAGGGAATCAACCCCCCCATCTTTTTTTTCCTGGAGGTTTCATGCTTTTCAGCGCTCCACCACGGCGGAGGCTGAACTCACTCCCCAGCCAGAGCGCACCCTCCCTGGCTTGGGTCACTGCCTTGAAGGCCCTGGAGGTTTGAACCCACTGCAAGTTTTTGGACTTTGTCATTTCGGCACCAGAGTCACTTTCTCCATGGGCTTTGGGCTTTATTCGTGCCCAGGAAGGCTGCTCCACCCTCCTCCATACATGCCCGAAGGTCCGTTTTAGGACCGTCTTCGCTCCAGACGGAGCTCCAGGGGTGGCGGTCAAATCTGACTCTGGCCCAGGACGGGCTGCCCTCCCTGGGCCGGCCAGGGAGGTCTGAGAGCATGGAGGTTTGAACCCACTGCAAGTTTTTGGACTTTGTCATTTCGGCACCAGAGTCACTTTCTCCATGGGCTTTATTCGTGCCCAGGAAGGCTGCTCCACCCTCCTCCATACATGCCCGAAGGTCCGTTTTAGGACCGTCTTCGCTCCAGACTGAGCTCCAGGGGTGACGGTAAAATCTGACTCTGGCCCAGGACGGGCCGCCCTCCCTGGGCCGGCCAGGGAGGTCTGAGAGCATGGAGGTTTGAACCCACTGCAAGTTTTTGGACTTTGTCATTTCGGCACCAGAGTCACTTTCTCCATGGGCTTTGGGCTTTATTCGTGCCCAGGAGAGGTGCGCCATGCCTGGGATGCACTTTTCAGGGAATCAACCCCCCCATCTTTTTTTTCCTGGAAGTTTCATGCTTTTCAGCGCTCCACCACGGCGGAGGCTGAACTCACTCCCCAGCCAGAGCGCACCCTCCCTGGCTTGGGTCACTGCCTTGAAGGCCCTGGAGGTTTGAACCCACTGCAAGTTTTTGGACTTTGTCATTTCGGCACCAGAGTCACTTTCTCCATGGGCTTTGGGCTTTATTCGTGCCCAGGAAGGCTGCTCCACCCTCCTCCATACATGCCCGAAGGTCCGTTTTAGGACCGTCTTCGCTCCAGACGGAGCTCCAGGGGTGGCGGTCAAATCTGACTCTGGCCCAGGACGGGCTGCCCTCCCTGGGCCGGCCAGGGAGGTCTGAGAGCATGGAGGTTTGAACCCACTGCAAGTTTTTGGACTTTGTCATTTCGGCACCAGAGTCACTTTCTCCATGGGCTTTATTCGTGCCCAGGAAGGCTGCTCCACCCTCCTCCATACATGCCCGAAGGTCCGTATTAGGACCGTCTTCGCTCCAGACTGAGCTCCAGGGGTGACGGTAAAATCTGACTCTGGCCCAGGACGGGCCGCCCTCCCTGGGCCGGCCAGGGAGGTCTGAGAGCATGGAGGTTTGAACCCACTGCAAGTTTTTGGACTTTGTCATTTCGGCACCAGAGTCACTTCCCCCGTGGGCTTTGGGCTTTATTCGTGCCCAGGAGAGGTGCGCCATGCCTGGGATGCACTTTTCAGGGAATCAACCCCCCCCCCCCCCCCATCTCTTTTTTTTTTTTTCCTGGAGGTTTCACGCTTTTCAGAGCTCCACCACGGCGGAGGCTGAACTCACTCCCCCAGCCAGAGCGCACCCTCCCTGGCTTGGGTCACTGACTTGAAGGCCCTGGAGGTTTGAACCCACTGCAGGTTTTTGGACTTTGTCATTTCGGCACCAGAGACACTTTCTCCATGGGCTTTGGGCTTTATTCGTGCCCAGGAGAGGTGCGCCATGCCTGGGATGCACTTTTCAGGGAATCAACCCCCCCATCTTTTTTTCCCCTGGAGGTTTCATGCTTTTCAGAGCTCCACCACGGCGGAGTTTGAACTCACTCCACAGCCAGAGCGCACCCTCCCTGGCAGGGCTTGGAATGGTCCTGGAGGCCCTCTCCCTCCAGGACTTCCAGAGCTCCACCGCGCTCGGCTCGATCTGGATATCATCCCCAGCCAGAGTGGCCCCTGTCTGGGCTTGGAACGGTCCTGCAGGCCCTCTCCCTCCAGGACTTCCAGCGCGCGTGGCGTAAGCTGGAGTTTATACCCACCCAGAGCGGACTCTGAGCGGGGCTCACCACGGTCTGATGAGGGGGGGTTCACCTTCACCGCACTCCCCTCCTCCGTACAGGCCCGAAGGTCCGTTTTAGGACCGACTTAGCTCCAGGCGGAGCTCCAGGCTGTAGGCCCACCGACCTGTCTGTGCCCGGGACGGAGGCACCCTCCCTGGGCTGGCCAGGGAGGTCTGAGGGCATGGGGCCCTGAACCCACCTCACGTTTATGGACTTTGTCATATTTTTTCCCCAAAATATCCACAGCTCCACCACAACGGTGGAGATTGAACTCACTCTCCCCAGCCAGAGTGCACCCTCCCTGGGCTAGGGTCACTGCCTTGAAAGGTGTCCTGGTGCTCAAGATTCCCAGTGATCCATCCTAGGGCCTTCCGCGGCCGCCCTCCCCAGCCAGAGTGGGCCCCCCGGCTGGGCTTGGACTGGTCCTGGAGGCCCTCTCCCTCCAGGACTTCCAGAGCTCCGGGCGCCCAGCTCGCTCTGTTTTCCGTCCCCAGCCACAGTGGGCCCCCGGCTGGGCTTGGACTGGTCCTGGAGGCCCTCTCCCTCCAGGACTTCCAGAGCTCCGGGCGCCCAGCTCGCTCTGTTTCCCGTCCCCAGCCAGAGTGGGCCCCCGGCTGGGCTTGGACTGGTCCTGGAGGCCCTCTCCCTCCAGGACTTCCAGAGCTCCGGGCGCCCAGCTCGCTCTGTTTTCCGTCCCCAGACAGAGTCACTCAGATTGGGACCGGGGGGGGGGTGTCCCACCACCACCACTCTCCTCTCCCATACAGGCCCGAAGGTCCGTTTTAGGACCGTCTCGGCTCCAGCTAGAGCCCCAGGGGTGGCGGGGCTGAGCTGCGTCTGACCGGGGTCAAAACACCCTCCCTGGGTTGGCCGAAGAGCTCCCGGGTGCCTGGAGCTCAGAGTGCACTGCAACATTTGGGACTTAGGTTTTGGGGAGCGAGGATCGGCTCCAGGACCCCCCAGAGCCGGCCGCCGGACTCCCCGGGAGAAGCGGTCACCCCGTTTCTCCCAGACCCCAAATGCTCCCTTGCAGGACACCCTTTGCACCAGCAGGCCCACCAGGACCGCGGGGCTAGGCGCTCCAAGCCGGGTATGGAGCGCTCTGGTCGGGCCTGGTTGCCCACCTTAGAGCGCACGCAGTTTTGATGGACGGTAACCCACTGCAAACGGATTCAAACGGCCGTAACTCGGCCGAGGTGGGTCCTATCGACGCCAATTTTTTATCGTTTGTAGAACGGGACGAGACCTTTCCAAAGAGCCCGGCCACGGCCTCGGGGGCCCCCGGGGGCCCGAGATACAGCGCCGCGAAGGCGAAAAACGCAAATATCTCGGCGAAAACTCAACGGATCCGGCGGGCACCGGGCTCTTCGGAAGCGTCTGGTCGAGACGAAAAGAACGGTACCGGTTTGGTCCGTTTTGGTGGAGTTTTCGCGGAGATATGAGCCGAAAACCACCGGGCGCGCTCCAAAAAGGCGGGGCCGATGACATCACGGCCAATGGGAGGAAAAACGCCCGTATCTCGGCGACGCGAAGACCCAGAGAGCTCAAATTCGGGTGAGGTGGTCCCAGGGGGGCCCTTGCTCGAAGGGGAGAGTGGCGGGCCCCGGGGACGCCCCCTGCCGGATCGCCGCTCGCGGGGGGCCCCCCGACTTTGAACGGTTATATCTCCGGGGCCACGGCGAGTTTCAGCTCGTGGGTGGGCTCATTCGAAAGGCCCCGTGCAGCCCTACGATCGGCTGGTGGTTTGGGGAAGATTGAGCGAGGGGCTCCCGAGATACGAGCCGAAAAAGCTGCGCCTTTGACCGGCCGTAGCTCCCCGACCCCGGGGCCCTCGGGGACGGGGGTGGGCCCGTTGGATAGGTCCCCTCGAGACCTACGATCGACCCGGGTTTGAGATTTTTTCGCAGGGCGCTTTTCGAGATGTTCGCGAAGTTTTCCCTCATTCGCTCAGTTCTCCGCTCAGCCGCTACCTTAAGAGAGTCCCGGTTAGTCCCGCCCGCTCCCTGACCGTGTCCCCAGAACGACGAACCTTCCTCGGCGTGCCACCAGAGCCCCTGGGGCCCGACCCACTGCGGGTTTTGGACTCGGGAGCAGAGAAGGGGCCCGGACTTTGAACGGCCGTGACTCGGGGAAGGTGGGTCCTATCGACGCCAAACTCGGGTCAGAGTAGGGTCTCGGCGGGCCCCTTCCAAGGAGCCCGACCCCGAGCTCCGGGGCCCCCGGGTCCCGGAGAAACGGGGCCCGACAGGACGGCGCGCGCGTCGGAAGGAAAGGCCCCAGGGGCTCGGGGAGGCGGGGTCCGAGAGATGCCCGAGGGACCCCCCGACACCCGAAAGGGCGAGGCGCTGGGACCTCCCCTTCCCGAGATACGGGCCGTTTTGTCCAAAAGTCCCTTGCGCGTAACCGGGCCTATCTCGGGAACCGAAGGTCCCAGCGGCTCGAGACGGCGGGTGCTGGGGGGCCCCGAGGGCACCCTACTCCTCCCGCCGTCCCGAGCTCCGGGGACCTTCCGGTCCCGAGATACGGCCACTTCCTGTCCAGCTTTGACCGGGCGTATCTC
>NW_028296280.1:0-58000 GCF_964197995.2 Scardinius erythrophthalmus
AGAACCCATTCTTAATGCGCATGTGAACGCCATCAGCGTTTCTCACAGGTTCGCGTTTAAAGTCTGTGTAGAGAGAATGGTGTCGTCTTGGCAGCCCCTAATTTAATAACAAAGGATCGTTGCGACGAAAGCGAATCAATCAAAACTAACTTTAGCTGGAAAATAACTTTATTAAAGAACCGCTATAAAGCTGAAACAATCTCTGTTACCTTAAATTATACGCTTATCTCTGTAAATCTGCTTTGAAACAATCTACATTGTTAAAAGTGCTATATAAATGAAGATGAGCACGTGTGATGCTCAGATTCTCGAATAGGCCACGCATGTACGTTGAGCTTTGTCTTGTCGTTACAGCAAAAAAAATATAAACACAGTCGTCTGGTAGCTTTTTACTGTGGTCCCCGACCACACGAAATCTTGTGTTAGGAGTTAAGCCATCCCACTCGGCGATGTATAACGGATCATCACCACAGTCGTTCAAATCTCTCCAAACGTAGTTGAAAAACAGAAACCAGTCTTTGTCTTGAAAAATCAGACATGGAGTATGCCATGTAAATTCGTCTCCATCATCTGCAGTGTAGAGTTTCACAATACGCAACACCTTGTCAAACGCATATCTCAGCACACGTTTACCAGACACTGGGAAATCACATTTCACATTAGCTATGTCTTCATGAAGAAACTTTGTCAAGCTAACATTTTGCTTTTTCCTAGGTGCAAAAGTTAGTTCCTCTCTCATTTCAACAGGTCCTCTAGTTGGCGAAATACACATGACCTTTCTAGGGGTTTTAGGAGTTCCCGGAGCAAACATTGTAACAGGAAAAGATGCAGAAAGTATTCTGTGTCTAACACTGCAGCCCCTAACCTTATTTAATCCATGATGTAGGTAGTGACGTAGGTGTGAAAAGGCAGACCAGGGAGGACCATATCATAAAACTTCATTGGCATATGGTGAGGTGAGAGTATTCACGTCAACCAGGAAGCAAATCTCACCAAGCTTGACACTGTAAATCAGAGACCCTGTTTTTGACACATGGATTCCCTGTCAATCACTAGGGTCATAAATAAATCAAATATCAACCCAAAAGTGACACATGGTATATGTTAATACTACTGGCAGGTGGGTTTGAGGTTGGAGCTAAATCTGGACAGTGGACGCTGAGGGCCAGAGTAGCCCATCACTGCTTTAAATAGCGTAGAACATAAGCTGACCTGACTGTCCATTAAACAACTTAATTTGAATGGTTTATGTTTTTTGTTTTACTTTCAGACCAGGACTGGAGAACGCCTGACAATGGGATGTTGAGACTTCTTCCTCTGGTTGAGAAAAAGCTACACCAAATCAGTGATCACATCTTCTGTTCATCTGTTGTACTGTAGGGTAGGCCTACAACTGAACAAACTGTTTAGACGAGGAAGAAGAACATGAACACGATAGAGACATGTACAGGGATGAGCAAGAAACCAGTTTAGCTGTGATAATGAATCATTATTTTCCAACACAATATCAAATCTGTTTTCTGTAGGTGACTGAATATGATTCTCTGGCACTCATTTTATGGCTTCAGCAGCTGTGAATGGATTCATATGATGTTAATGTAATTTTGAAGACACATTTTTATTTATCTTGAATCTCATTTGTCTTTATGGTACTTTATCATATGGTAATTTATGCTTTGTCCTCCAATAAAGTGTTGTTTAATAAAGTATGGTGAATATTGTGTATTGAAAGTGGTGTTTGGTACAGTAAATAGAAATTTTTATTTGAGAAATTTGAATTTCTTATTTCTTTAGTTTTAGTTCATAATTTAAAAACAACTACATATAATTAATTACCATGTGAATAACAAGAGGCAGCAGTGGGCTATCTTGCTATAAACTCTTCAAGCATAATTGAAGATGATCCATGTTGATCATTCTAGTACATCTACTACTGCATTTCAAATGAAAGCATAGACATTACTGATGTCAGGCATATAAGCAAGAAGGGGTGAAAAGGAAATGTTTGCACTGTTTTTTTGTTGTTTTACTATCACAGTAAAATATCAAATTGCAGCCTGTCCCTCATATATGTCATAAAAGTTTGCACAATGAACAAATTTAAATATCCAGTTGTCCATTAAAGATATTATTTATTTAACATTTATTATTTCATTACTAAACGTTTTAAACTACATTACCCACATATCTCTGTCATTCTATCAATGGAACAGGAAACATGGTGCTGTAGTTCATTGAAATGTGCAGACATGCTTAGGGTTAGGGTTAGGATCTCGGTAAAGGAGTAATTTCTCACAACATAGAGACACTTTACAGTTAACTTAATGTATAACTAACATAATAATAACACCAAAACATACTTTGTAACATGAAGGGCCGTTTTATATGGGTTAAACGATTGTCCAATCACAGCGAGTTCTGCGATAAAGTCACAGCCAATAACAACCCAGCTGAACAGATGTCACACTTACTTGGCCATTTATGGTAAATGATGACAGATCTCTTCTGGTTCTGGCTGCAGGGATAGATACCTTAAAAATTTTATATTTAGGCTGTTAAACATGTATTCCTTTTAATTAAATTATAAAACTCATATTTAAAAACAAAAGACTGCTTTGTGTGGTTACCATCCAAAAACGAGTTCACATGATCAATGACACAAATTTGCTTATTTGATTAGACTGATGCATAAATACATTTGAAAGAGAAACTTTTTTCTAAGTAATGGCCTACAGCAGGGGTAGTTTTGCAATATTTAAATTAAAGATAATTACATGGGAGTCACGTGATGCGCTCGAGGTAGTTTAGACGTACCCAGGAGAGCTCTCTAGAAATCTCCTAATATATGTTGAATTAAACACTGAAGAATTGCCCAAATAGTTGTAAAAAATTTATCTGATACTTGTGTGCAACGCGGAACTATGGAGCGTCGACCGAAACCCAGGAAAGATAAGCATAAAGACGCCGAAACTACTGAGAGAAAGTCTCAGCAAATGGCTGCTGAGGGGATCGTCTCTGAGGGGGAAAGTTCAGCGGGGGTTCTCGCCGCCGCGCTGAAAGAGTTTAGGGAGATCATTGGGAGTGTTAAGCAAGAGCTGATCTCTCAAATGTCGGAACTTCGCAACTCCATTCAGGGATCAATTGATACCCTGACCATGTCTGTCTCATCTATGCAAGGCCGGATCACTACGGCCGAGCAAAGAATCAGTGATGTGGAAGATGCAGTTTCGGGAAATGAGTGGTGTCTCAATCTCATCAAAAAAGAAAACGAGGTTCTCAGAAATAAGCTGGAATATATAGAGAACTACAACAGACGAAATAACATCCGCTTGATTGGACTGAGTGAAGGAGTTGAAGGTCGGGATACGGTTGAATTCTTTAAGACATGGCTGCCGAGCTTGTTGGGAGAAGAGAACTTCGGCGCTCCAATTGTCATCGAGCGTGCACACCGCGTTCTGGCAGTGCGAGTCCCGGGAAAGGCTCCGCGGCCCATCCTGATTCGACTTCTGCGATTCCAGGACCGTGAAAGTATCCTTCGTATCGCCCGAGATAAAGCACCAATTTCTGTTGATGGAAAGAGAGTCAGCTTTTTCCCGGATTTCTCATCAGACGTGATGAACCGCAGAAGAGGGATGATTCCAGCGCTTAAGGCATTAAAGGGGAAGAATGTCAATTGTCATCTTGTATATCCCGCTCGTATCCGCATTCTTACGGAGGATGGTGGAACACGGTTCTGTCACACGTCGGACGAAGCCCTCAAGTTTCTGTCGGAAAGTGACTGAGTTGTAGTTGACGTGGCGGAGCCTGCGACGTTTTGGGATGGATACAGTCTCATACTTTTACCAGATCGATTTGACTCAGCGATTAGCTGTTAGATCTGGACGGGTGAGTGATTATGTTAAACTGATATTTTGGGAACTTTACTTAATATTCTTTGGTCGCCTGCGAATGATTTATTTTTATTTTTTGAATGGGTATAGGCCTATTTTGGTTTATTTTGCCCAAGTATTGAGTTGGGCCTACTGTATTTTTTTTTTTCTCTTTTTTTTTGTATCAATATCAGTGAGGGGCTTCATCTGATAATGGACTGAAAAAAAAACAGACTTGGACAGTTTTTCTCTGACGGGCGGCTGCACTTGATTAGATTTGTAATAGAGTTCAATATGTTTGGGGCATTATTATAAATGACTGTTGCTTATATCAGTGTGTTTTACCTGATCTTGATGAAACTTCCGCAGTGTGTTCGTTGTAAGAGGCCGATCACATGGATTTGACTATTGTGAGTCAAAGTTATAGCGCCACCAACTGGCAGCAGTAAGTGTGTCCCTTTCAAAATGCTTTGAAATCACCCTCTTATTTTTACTCGATTTGCTTCAAACTTTATGTGTATAATGTAAACACACGGCAAATGTAGACCTGTGAAAGGATTTTTGATATCTTTAATACTGTTGCCATGGCAACGCTTCAAACTTTAATATTCTTTTTTGATGCTTTTGAGACTCTTAACATACTTGAAATTGCATGAAACTCGACAGACACATCACATTTATAAGCCCGTAGACATGTGCAAAGTTTCAGAAACGGGAATATTTTACCACCGGTTAACTGACATGTGACACCACTGGGGGCTTTTTAATCGCTAACTTAAAAACGAAAGTAAAATATGTTCGTCCGCACTCACATTGATAATGGTGCGGAGCAGAGCGAGCGTTTTCAATAAATTCCTTTGGAAGGAGGAATGACCTAAAAAACGTTGACTCTGTTCTGCTCGTTCCTCGCTGAGGACGCGCACCATTATGAATGCCCGTGCAGCCGTGAGCATTTTAGTTTCATTTTCGGGGGCGGTTTGCTTGAATGTATTTTAAAAAAGCACAATGTTGTGTTTTATTGCTACTGTACACCAATATAAGTTAACACTTTGCAGTTTGAATGATGTTCTGAACAAATTGACAGAGTATGTTTTTATGTCTCCTCTCCCCAAACACACACACACACACACACACACACACACACACACACACACACACACACACATTCCAGCATTGCAATCTTGACATCGCAGCCTGTTCATTATAGCCTTAATAAAATATAATAATAAAATAGTCAACCTAACATATAAAATTTACAATGCTCTGTTTAAATAGTCAGTACTACAATTCGTACCATTCAATTCGTAAGCACCGCTCCACTGTGATGTTTCAAAGCACATTTTTGCACGTGTGAATAGGATGATTTTTTCCGTTGATATTGGAAAGTGAGTGAAGTACAAAGCCTATGATAAAGGGTAGTTTAGCATCCAAATACATCGCAAATGTTGAAACATTTTGATTCTAATGAGAGAGTTGTGTGAGCCCAACACTGCTTACTTTCGTTTTCATTTTTATTTTATTTAGTTTCAGCTTGTTTATAGTTCTTTTTTTATTCTTGTTCCATTCTCAACATCATTAAATTTAAAGAATTTGTTGTAGAATATTTTGACTATCATAAAATCAGATTAATTCGCTCGTTTTAGTGATTCCCAAGTTATTTTTTCATATAAGTTTTTTCAATGTTCTAATCAGGTCAGGCAAGTAAAATTATCTGTGTCTTGTCCCTTACATTTTTATATAATATATATACACTACTGTTCAAAAGTTTGGGGTCAGTAAGATTTTTAATGTTTTTAAGCGAAGTTTCTTCTGCTCACCAAGGCTGCATTTATTTGATTAAAAATACAAACAAAAACAGTAATATTGTAAAATAGTATTCCAATTTAAAACAGCTGCTTTCTATTTTAATATATTTTAAACTGTTATTTATTCCTGTGATCAAAGCTGAGTTTTCAGCGTCATTACTCCAGTCGTCACTGTCACATGATCCTTCAGAAATTATTCTAATATGATGATTGATGCTCAAGAAACATTCATTATTATTTTAAATGTCGAAAACAGTTGTGTACAGTCTTTGATGAATAGAAAATTCAAAAGAACAGCATTTATCTGAAATCTAAAGCTTTTGTAACATTAAACACTACCGTTCAAAAGTTTGGGGTCAGTAATAATTTTAATTTTATTTTTGGGGGAAAGAAATAAAATAAATCAATACTTTTATTCATCGAGAAGGAGTTAAACTGATCAAAAGTTACAGTACAGACAATTGTAATGTTAAAAAAAAATTATATTTGAAATAAATGCTGTTCTTTTGAACTTTACATTCATCAACGCATTTTGAAAAAAAAAATCTGTACACCGCTATTTTCAACATTGAAAATAAGAATTAATATTTATTGACCATCAATCATCATATTAGAATGATTTCTGAAGGATCATGTGACACTGAAGACGGGAGTAATGATACTGAAAACTCAGCTTTGATCACATAAATTAATTACAGTGTAAAATATTTTAAAATATAAAACAGCTGTTTTAAATTGGAATAATATTTCACAATATTACTGTTTTTGTTTGTATTTTTAATCAAATAAATGCAGCCTTGGTGAGCAGAAGAGACTTCTCCTAAAAACATTAAAAATCTTCCTGACCCCAAACTTTTGAACGGTATGTATATATATATATATATATATATATATATATATATATATATACACACATATATAAATACATATATATATATATATAAATATAGCTGCGAGCAGCGATGGAGGGCCAAAGCCGGCGGCACCGCCACCCCGGTGCCTTTAGGTAAATAAAGGCACCGGGGTTGCGGTGCCACCGGCTTGGGCCCGTAATCGCTGCTCGCAGCTATATTTATTATTATTATTATTATTATTTTTCTTACGACTATTCAGGCACTTTTGGGGCCCTTAACATGCTCAAAAACTCTTGAAACTTTGCACACGGGTCAGAACCCGCGGCCATCAGGGCCGGGCTGAAGCTGGTACCCGGGCGTGGCAGGGGGGCTCGACAGCGCCCCCTTGAACGGGGTCCGAAAACTTGGTCCATAAATCAAACACGCTTGCATGTAATAATATGAAACTCGTAACACATATAGATCTCATCGGGCCGAACAACTTTCATACTTTTACTTTTTATGCCAGCCCAACAGGAAGTCAGTTATTAAGGGTTGTTTGGAAACGCATGTTCTGGTATTTGAAACACTTCTCCTAGAGAATTTACCCAATTGCCACCAAACTCGGTGTGCATGAACTCAAGACATTGAGGATGAAAAACTGCCAGGGGATTTTTGATATCTCGAAAGGTTTGGCCGTGGCGAGGAAACAAATTTATGGCGAATAATTGAAACAGGAAGTGTGTTATAACTTCTGCATACATTAACTGATCTTGATGAAACTTCAGCAGTGTGTTCGTTGTAAGAGGCCGATCACATGGATGTGACTATTGTGAGTCAAAGTTATAGCGCCACCAACTGGCAACAGGAAGTGTGTCACTTTCAAAATGCTTTGAAATCACTATCTTATTTTTACCCGATTTGCTTCAAACTTTATGTGTATAATGTAGACACACGGCAGATGTAGACCTGTGAAAGGATTATTGATATCTTAGATACTGTTGCCGTGGCAACGCATCAAACTTCAATATTATTTTCGGATGCTTTTGAGACTCTTAACATAATTGAAATTGGATGAAAATCGACAGACACATCACATTTATTAGCCAGTAGACATGTGCAAAGTTTCAGAAACGGACGTGGTGGAATGGCTCAGTAGCGCCACCTTTAGTCAAAAATGGGGGCTTAGTTTTTCCTAGAATCACAAAACTTGGTACGTATATTGTTCTCATCAAGACGGAAAATTTTCTAATTTATAGTCATTAGCTGCGACCAAGAGGAAGTCAGATATTTTGGTTTGAATGAGGATTTTCTGGAGAATTTTCTCTCTCCCTTTGTCTGTGTGTCTGTGTGTGTGTGGGTGGGGGTGGGGGATTTGTCTATTCCATGTAATCTTTGTTTTTCAAGGTTTCAGGGGCTTTTGGGGCCCTTAACATGCTCAAAAACTCTTGAAACTTTGCACACAGGTCAGAACCCACGGTCATCAGGGTCGGGCTGAAGCTGGTACCCGGGCGTGGCAGGGGGGCTCAACAGCGCCCCCTTGAACACGGTCTGAAAACTTGGTCCATATATCAAACACGCTTGCATGAATTAATATGAAACTCGGTACACATATAGATCTCATCGGGCCGGACAACTTCCGCACTCTAAGTAATTAGCTCCGCCCAACAGGAAGTCGGCTATTATGGGTTGTTTGAAAAACGCATGCTGTGGAATTTGATGTACTCATCCTAGAGAATTCATCCAATCGCCTCCAAACTCGGTCAGCATGAAGTCAAGTCATTGGGGATGCTAAATTGCGGACGGATTTTTGATATCTTGAACGGTTTGGCCGTGGCGAGGACACGAATTTATTTCGAGAAAAGAGAAACACAAAGTGTTATAACTTCTGCACACATTAACTGATCTTGATGAAACTTCAGCAGTGTGTTCGTGGTAAGAGGCCGATCAGATGGATGTAACTATTGTGAGTCAAAGTTATAGTGCCACCAACTGGCAGCAGGAAGTGTGTCACTTTCAAAATGCTTTTGACAAAAGTGGGGGGGGGTAGTTTTACCTACAGTTTAAAAAATCAATACGTATATTGGTCTCATCGAGCCGGACAACTTTCTAATTTACAGTCATTAGCTCCGAGCAACAGGAAGTCAGACATTTTGGTTTGAATGTGGATTTCTTTGCAAAATCAGTCTCTGATTTTTTACCCACTCCTCTTAAGTGGTTTATTTTATTGCCACCAAACTTTTTCAACATGATGAAAATACATTAAAGATGCTAAATTGTGAACAGATATATATATTTTTTGTGACATTTATATATATATATATATATATATACAGCTGCGAGTAGCGATGAAGGGCCAAAGCCGGCGGCACCACCACCCCGGTGCCTTTAGGTAACTAAAGGCACCGGGGTTGCGGTGCCACCGGCTTGGGCCCGTAATCGCTGCTCGCAGCTATATTTATTATTATTATTATTATTTTGTCAACCTTTCGGGCACTTTTGGGGCCCTTAACATGCTCAAAAACTCTTGAAATTTTGCACACACGTCAGAAGCCGCGGCCATCAGGGCCGGACTGAAGCTGGTACCCGGGCGTGGCACGGGGGCTCGACAGCGCCCCCTGGAATGGTGTCCGAAAACTTGGTCCATAAATCAAACACGCTTGCATATAATAATATGAAACTCGGTACACATATATATCTCATCGGGCCGAACAACTTTCGTGCTCTAAGTTTAACAAAAGCCCAACAGGAAGTCAACTATTATGGGTTGTTTGAAAAACGCATCCTCTGGAATTTGAAATACTTCTCCTAGAAAATTCATCCAATCGCAACCAAACTCGGTGTGCATGAAGACAAGACATTGAGGATGCTAAATTGCGGACGGATTTTTTATATCTCAAATGGTTTGGCCGTGGCGAGGAAACGAATTTATGGCGAGAAAAGAGAAACAGGAAGGGTGTTATAACTTCTGCATACATTGACTGATCTTGATAAAACTTCAGCAGTGCGTTCATGGTAAAAGGCCGATCACATGGATGTGACAATTGTGAGGTAAAGTTATAGCGCCACCAACTGGCAGCAGGAAGTGTGTCACTTTCAAAATGCTTTGAAGTCACCCTCTTATATTTACCCGATTTACTTCAAACTTTATGTGTATAATGTAGACACACGGCAGATGTAGACCTGTGAAAGGATTATTGATATCCTAGATACTGTTGCCGTGGCAACGCATCAAACTTTAATGTTCTTTTCGGATGCGTTTGAGACTCTTAGCATGCTTGATATTGGATGAAACTCAACAGACACATAACACTTATTAGCCAGTAGACATGTGCAAAGTTTCAGAAACGGGCGTGGCAGGGGGGCTCAACAGCGCCCCCTGAACGGGGTCTGAAAACTTGGTCCATATATCAAACACGCTTGCATGAATTAATATGAAACTCGGTACACATATAGATCTCATCGGGCCGAACAACTTTCCCTCTGTCAAGTTTCACGCCAGCCCAACAGGAAGTCGGCTATTATGGGTTGTTTGGAAAACGCTTGCTGTGCAATGTGAACTACTCCTCCTAGAGAATTCGTCCCATCCCCACCAAACTCGGTGTGCATGTAGTCAAGACTTTGAGGATACTAAATTGCGGACGGATTTTTGATATCTCGAACGGTTTGGCCGTGGCCAGGAATCGAATTTATGGCGAGAAAAGAGAAACACGAAGTGGAGTAACTTCTGCATACATTAACTGATCTTGATGAAACTTCAGCAGTGTGTTCGTGGTAAGAGGCCGATCAGATGGATGTAACTATTGTGAGTCAAAGTTATAACGCCACCAACTGGCAGCAGGAAGTGTGTCACTTTCAACATGCGTTTGACAAAAGTGGGGGGGTTAGTTTTACCAACAGTTACAAAAATCAGAATATATATTGGTCTCACCGAGCCGGACAACTTTCTAATTTACAGTTATTAGGTCAGAGCAAAAGGAAGTCAGATATTTTGGTTTGAATGTGGATTTTTTGGATATTTCAGACTCGTGAGTTTTTAGCTACTCTTCCTAACTGGTTTATTTTATTCACACCAAACTTTTTCAAAATGATGAAAATACATTAAAGATGCTAAATTGTGAACGGATATTAAAAATCTCAAACGGTTTTGCTATAGTGAGGGACTAAAGTAATGTACAAAAAGGAAACTAAAAGCCTCATCTTCTAAAAATGTAATTAAAAACCATTTATTTCTATATAAAAGTATACAAATATCACAACTAAACCCATTTTATTCTTTTTTTTTCAATTTAATAATTATTTATAAGTTTAAAAATAGTAATTGTACTATTTAGTCACATAAACGTCAAGTCATACATAGGGCTATACAGCCCTCTTGTGTTCAAAATCAGGTAGGCCTATTGTATCTACATAAAAATATACTAGGTTTGTGACGGTGAGAATATTTTACCACCGGTTAATTGACGTGTGACACCGCTGGGGGCTTTTGAATCGCCAACTTAAAAACGAAAGTAAAATATGCTCGTCCGCACTGACATTGATAGTGGTTGAGCGAGCGTTTCAAATTAATTCCCATGGAAGTAGGAATTAACTGAAAAACGTTCACTCTGTTCTGCTCGTTCCTCGCCGTGGATGCGTACCATTATGAATGCCCGTGCAGCCATGAGCATTTTAGTTTCATTTTAAAATGAGCGCCTTTCGGGGGGTGGATTGCTTGAAATTATTTTACAAAAGCACAATGTTGTGTTTTATTGCGACTGTACACAAATATAAGTTAACACTTTGCAGTTTGAATGTCGTACTGTATAATGACGGAGTATGTTTTTATGTGTCCACTGTTCAATCGCACCCACGCCACACACACACCCACACACACACACACACACACACGGTTTACTATCTTTGTGGGGACTCTCCATAGACTTAATGGTTTTTATACTGTACAAACTGTATATTCTATCTCCTCACACTAACCCTACCCCTAAACCTACCTATCCCAGAAAACTTTCTGCATTTTTACATTTCCAAAAAAACTCATTCTATATGATTTATAAGCTTGTTTACCCATGGGGACCTCTATTTAGGTCCCCACTGTGACACGAGTCCCCATGAGTCTGTGTGCATTCAGGTTGAAGTCCCCACCGGGATAGAAAAACATGAACACACACACACACACACACACACACACACACACACACACACACACACACACACACACACACACACACACGGTTTACTATTTTTGTGGGGACTCTCCATAGACTTAATGGTTTTTATACTGTACAAACTGTATATTCTATCTCCTCACACTAACCCATACCCCTAAACCTACCTATCCCAGAAAACTTTCTGCATTTTTACATTTCCAAAAAAACTCATTCTGTATAATTTATAAGCTTGTTTACCCATGGGGACCTCTATTTAGGTCCCCACTGTGACACGAGTCCCCATGAGTCTGTGTGCATTCAGGTTGAAGTCCCTACTGGGATAGAAAAACATGAACGAACACACACACACACACACACACACACACACACACACACACACACACACACACAGTCTGGTTTACTATCTTTGTGGGGACTCTCCATAGACTTAATGGTTTTTATACTGTACAAACGGTATATTCTGTCCCCTTACACTAACCCTACCCCTAAACCTACCCATCACACACAACTTTCTGCATTTTTACATTTCCAAAAAAACTCATTCTGTATGATTTATAAGCTTGTTTACCCATGGGGACCTCTATTTAGGTCCCCACTGTGACAAGAGTCCCCACGAGTCTGTGTGCATTCAGGTTGAAGTCCCCACCAAGGTAGAAAAACAGGTACACACACACACACACACACACACACACACACACACACACACACACACACACACACACACACAAACACACATTCCAGCATTGCAATCTTGACATCGCAGCCTGTTCATTATAGCCTTAATAAAATAATAATAATAAAATAGTTAACCTAACATATAAAAATTACACTGCTCTAAATAGTCAGTAGTACAATTCGTACATTCACAGTAAGCACCGCTCCACTGTGATGTTTCAAGCACATTTTTGCGCGTGAAGAGGATGATTTTTTCTGTCGATATTGGAACACGAGTGAAGAACAAAGCCTATAATAAAGAATAGTTTAGCATCCAAATACATCGCAAATGCTGAAACATTTTGATTCTAATGAAAGGGTTACGTGAGCCCAACAGTGCTTACTTTCGTTTTTATTTTTACATTAAATTTAAAAGATTTGTTGTGGAATATTTTGAGTGTATCATAAAATCAGAATAAGGTAATAAGGTTTCTGTCTTTTATATATATATATATATATATATATATATATATATATATATATATATATATATATATATAAATATAGCTGCGAGCAGCGATGAAGGGCCAACGCCGGTGGCACCGCCACCCCGGTGCCTTTAGGTAACTAAAGGCACCAGGGTTGCGGTGCCACCGGCTTGGGCCCGTAATCGCTGCTCGCAGATATATTTTTTATTATTATTCTTTTTTTTTTCTACTTCTCGGGCACTTTTGGGGGCCTTAACATGCTCGAAAACTCTTGAAACTTTGCACACAGGTCAGAACCCGCGGCCATCAGGGCCGGGCTGAAGCTGGTACCCGGGCGTGGCAGGGGGCCTCGACAGCGCCCCCTGGAACGGGATCCGAACACTTGTCCATAAATCAGACACGCTTGCATGTAATAATATGAAACTTGGTACACATAGATCTCATCGGGCCGAACAACTTTCGTGCTCTAAGTTTCACGCCAGCCCAACAGGAAGTCGGCTAATATGGGTTGTTTGGAAAACGCTTGCTGTGGAATGTGAAATACTCCTCCTAGAAAATTCATCCCATCCCCACCAAACTCGGTGTGCATGAAGTCAAGACATTGAGGATGCTAAATTGCGGACGTATTTTTGATTTCTCGAACGGTTTGGCCGTGACGAGGAAACGAATTTATGGCGAGAAAAGAGAGACACGAAGTGTTATAACTTCTGCACACATTAACTGATCTTGATGAAACTTCAGCAGTGTGTCCGTGGTAAGAGGCCGGTCAGATGGATGCAACTATTGTGAGTCAAAGTTATAGCGCCACCAACTGGCAACAAGAACTGTGTCACTTTCAAAATGATTTTTGCAAAATGGGGGGGTTACTTTTACCCACAGTTACAAAAATCAGTACATATATTGGTCTCATCGAGCCGGACAAGTTTCTAATTTACAGTAATTAGCTCTGACCAACAGGAAGTCAGATATTTTGGTTTGAATGTGGATTTATTTGCAAAATCGGCCTCTGAATTTTATATATATATATATATTTTAAAGTGACAAGACAGAGAATATTACTTGTCCGATATATATTATATATATATATATATATATATATATATATATATATATATATATATATATATATATATATAGCTGCGAGCAGCGATGGAGGGCCCAAGCCGGTGACACCGCCACCCCGGTGCCTTTAGTGAAACTAAATGCACCAGGGTGGCGGTGCCACCGGCTTGGGCCCGCAATCGCTGCTCGCAGCTATATTTATTATTATTTTTCTTACGACTATTCAGGCACTTTTGGGGCCCTTAACATGCTCAAAAACTCTTGAAACTTTGCACACGGATCAGAACCCGCGGCCATCAGGGCCGGGCTGAAGCTGGTACCCGGGTGTGGCAGGGGGGCTCGACAGCGCCCCCTTTAACTGGGTCCGAAAACTTGGTCCATAAATCAAACACGCTTGCATGTAATAATATGAAACTCGGTACAGATATAGATCTCATCGGGCCGAACAACTTTCATGCTCTAAGTTTTACGCCAAACCAAAAGGAAGTCGGCTATTAAGGGTTGTTTGGAAACGCATGCTCAGGAATTTGAAACACTTCTCCTAGGGAATTCATCCAATCGCCTCCAAACTCGGTGTGCATGAAGTCAAGGCATTGAGGATGAAAAATTGCCAGGGGATTTTTGATATCTCGAACGGTTTGGCTGTGGCGAGGAAACGAATTTATGGCGAATAATTGAAACAGGAAGTGTGTTATAACTTCTGCATACATTAACTGATCTTGATTAAACTTCAGCAGTGTATTCGTTGTAAGAGGCCAATCACATGGATGTGACTATTGTGAGTCAAACTTATAGCGCCACCAACTGGCAGCAGGAAGTGTGTCACTTTCAAAAATGCTTTAAAATCACCCTCTTATTTTTACCCAATTTGCTTCAAACTTTATGTGTATAATGTAGACACATGGCAGATGTAGACCTGTGAAAGGATTATTGATATCTTAGATACTGTTGCCGTGGCAACGCATCAAACTTCAATATTCTTTTCGGATGCTTTTGAGACTCTTCACATGCTTGAAAATGCATGAAACTCGACAGACACATCACATTTATTATCCAGTAGACATGTGCAAAGTTTCAGAAACGGGCGTGGTGAGGGGCTCAGTAGCGCCACCTTTAGTCAAAAATGGGGGCTTAGTTTTAAGTAGAGTCACAAAAATCGTTATGTATATTGTTCTCATCAAGCCGGACAACTTTCTAATTTATAGTCATAAGCTGTGACCAACAGGAAGTGAGATATTTTGGTTTGAATGTGATTTTTTGGAGAATTCTCTCCCTCTCTCTCTCTGCCTCTGCGTCTCTGTGTGTGTGAGGGGAGGGGGGATTTGTCTTTTGAGTGAGATTTGTTTAAAATTCCTGTTTTTCAAGGTTTCAGGGGCTTTTGGGGCCTTTAACGTGCTCGAAAACTCTTGAAACTTTGCACACAGGTCAGAACCCGCGGCCATCAGGGCCGGGCTGAAGCTGGTACCCGGGCGTGGCAGGGGGGCTCAACAGCGCCCCCTGGAACGGGATCCGAACACTTGTCCATAAATCAAACACACTTGCATGTAATGATATGAAACTCGGTACACATATAGATCTCATCGGGCCGAACAACTTTCATGCTCTAAATTTTACGCCAGCCCAACAGGAAGTCGGCAATTATGGGTTGTTTGAAAAACACATGCTGTGGAATTTGAAACACTTCACCTAGAGAATTCATCCAATCACCTCCAAACTCGGTCAGCATGAAGTCAAGACATTGAGGATGCTAAATTGCGGACGGATTTTTGATATCTCGAACGGTTTGGCCGTGGCGAGGAGACGAATTTATTGCGAGAAAAGGGAAACACGAAGTAGTATAACTTCTGCACACATTAACTGATCTTGATGAAACTTCAGCAGTGTGTTCGTGGTAAGAGGCTGATCAGATGGATGTAACTATTGTGAGTCAAAGTTATAGCGCCACCAACTGGCAGCAGGAAGTGTGTCACTTTCAAAATGTTTTTGACAAAAGTGGGGGGGTTACCTTTACCCACAGTTACAAAAATCAGTACCTATATTGTTCTCATCAAGCCGGACAACTTTCTAATTTACAGTCATTAGCTCCGACCAACAGGAAGTCAGATATTTAGGTCTGAATGTGGATTTTTTGGATATTTCAGACTCTGAGTTTTTACCTACTCCTCCTAAGGAACACGAGTAAAGTACAAATCCTATAATAAAGAATAGTTTAGCATCCAAATACATCGCAAATGTTGAAACATTTTGATTCTAATGAGAGGATTACATGAGCCCAACACTGCTGACCTTCGTTTTTATTTTTACATTAAATTTAAAGGATTTGTTGTGGAATATTTTGAGTGTATCATAAAATCAGAATAAGGTAAGTCAAGTAATATTTTCTGTCTTTTATATATACTGTATATATATATATATATATATATATATATATATATATATATATATATATATATATAAATATAGCTACGAGCAACGATGAAGGGCCAAAGCCGGCGGCACCGCCACCCCGGTGCCTTTAAGTAACTAAAGGCACTGGGGTTGCGGTGCCACCGGCTTGGGCCCGTAATCGCTGCTCGCAGCTATATTTATTAAGGCCCAAGCCCTGTAAGGGCGAAGGCCCTATTGTTTCCGGTAGGATTATTAGGGCCCAAGCCCTGAAAGGGCGAAGGCCCTATTGTTTTCGGTAGGATTATTATTATTATTAGGGCCCAAACCCTGAAAGGGCGAAGGCCCTATTGTTTCCGGTAGGATTATTATTATTATTATTATTATTAGGGCCCAAGCCCTGAAAGGGCGAAGGCCCTATTGTTTCCGGTAGGATTATTATTATTATTATTATTATTATTATTATTATTTTGTCAACCTTTCGTGCACTTTTGGGGCCCTTAACATGCTCGAAAACTCTTGAAATTTTGCACACACGTCAGAACCCGCGGCCATCAGGGCCGGACTGAAGCTGGTACCCGGGCGTGGCAGGGGGCCTCGACAGCGCCCCCTGGAACGGGATCTAAACACGTGTCCATAAATCAAACACGCTTGCATGTAATAATATGAAACTCGGTACACATATAGATCTCATCGGGCCGAACAACTTTCGTGCTCTAAGTTTTACGCCAGCCAAACAGGAAGTTGGCTATTTAGCGTTGTTTGGAAACACATGCTGTGGAATTTAATGTACTCCTCCTAGGGAATTCATCGATTCGCCTCCAAACTCGGTGTGCATGAAGTCAAGACATTGAGGATGCTAAATTGCGGACGGATTTTTGATATCTCGAACGGTTTGGCCGTGGCGAGGAAACAAATTTATGGCGAAAAAATGAAACAGGAAGTGTGTTATAACTTCTGCATACATTAACTGATCTTGATGAAACTTCAGCAGTGTGTTCGTTGTAAGAGGCCGATCACATGGATGTGACTATTGTGAGTCAAAGTTATAGCGCCACCAACAGGCAGCAGGAAGTACATCACTTTCAAAATGCTTTGAAATCAGTGTCTTATTTTTACCCGATTTGCTTCAAACTTTATGTGTACAATGTAGACACACGGCAGATGTAAACCTGTGAAAGGATTATTGATATCTTAGATACTGTTGCCGTGGCAACGCATCAAACTTTAATATTATTTTTTGATGCTTTTGAGACTCTTAACATACTTGAAATTGCATGAAACTCAACAGACACATCACATTTATTAGCCCGTAGACATGTGCAAAGTTTCAGAAACGGGCGTGGTGGAATGGCTCAGTAGCGCCACCTTTAGTCAAAAATGGGGGCTTAGTTTTTCCTAGAATCACAAAACTTGGTATGTGTATTGTTCTCATCAAGACGGACAACTTTCTAATTTACATGAACCATCTCCGACCAACAGGAAGAGAGATATTTTGGTTTGAATGTGGATTTTCTGAAGAATTTTCTCTCCCTCTCTCTGTGTCTGTGTGTGTGTGAGGGGAGGGGGGGATTTGACTATTGCTTTTATATTGTTAATCAAGGTTTCAGGGGCTTTTGGGGTCCTTAACGTGCTCAAAAACTCTTGAAACTTTGCACACAGGTCAGAACCCACGGCCATCAGGGCCGGGCTGAAGCTGGTACCCGGGCGTGGCTGGGGGGCTCAACAGCGCCACCTTGAACAGGGTTCTAAAACTTGATCCATATCTCAAACACGCTCGCATGAATTAATATGAAACTCGGTACACATATAGATCTCATCGGGCCGAACAACTTTACCCCGGTCAAGTTTTACGCCAGCCCAACAGGAAGTCGGCTATTATGGGTTGTTTGGAAAACGCTTGCTGTGGAATGTGAAATACTCCTCCTAGAAAATTCACCGTGTCCCCTTCAAACTCGGTGTGCATGAAGTCAAGTCATTGAGGATGCTAAATTGCGGACGGATTTTTGATATCTCGAACGGTTTGGCTGTGGCGAGGAATCGAATTTATGGCGAGAAAAGAGAAACACGAAGTGGAATAACTTCTGCATACATTAACTGATCTTGATGAAACTTCAGCAGTGTGTTCGAGGTAAGAGGCCGATCAGATGGATGTAACTATTGTGAGTCAAAGTTATAGCGCCACCAACTGGCAGCAGGAAGTGTGTCACTTTCAACATGCTTTTGACAAAAGTGGGGGGGTTAGTTTTAACTACAGTAAAGAAAAAATTGTTTGTATATTGTTCTCATCAAGCCGGACAACTTTCTAATTTACATTCAATAGCTCTGGCCATCAGGAAGTCAGATATTTTGGTCTGAATGTGATTTTTTTTGCAAAATCAGCCTCTGAATTTTTAGCCACTCCTCTTAAACTATTTATTTTATTCGTACCAAACTTTTTCAACATGATGAAACTACATTAAATATGCTAAATTGTGAATGGATAATAAATATCTCAAACGGTTTTGCTATGGCGAGGGATTAAATAATGTCCAAAAAGGAAACACTAAAAATCTTCTAAAAATGTAATTATATACCATTTATTTCTATATAAAAGTATACAAATATCACAACTAAACCCATTTTATTCTGTTTTTGCAATTCAAGAAGAATGAAAAAGTTAAAACAGGCTATTTAGTGCTATTTGGTTCAACAAAAAAGCAAACATAGGGCTATACTGCCCTCTTGTGTCCAAAAGGACAATAGTTATAAAACTTTTTACCAGGTAGGCCAATATTGTATTTAAATATACATTTATTAGGTATGTGTCTGAGGATATTTTCCCACCGGTTAATCGATGTGTGACACGAGTGGGTGCTTTTAAATCGCTAATATAATAGTGTAAGAAAAATAATGATAATGTTGCACACACAAATCACACACATGTGGGAAAGAATGATGCTTTTAAACAACACTAAACCGCCATTAGGTGTCGCCAGGCATCCATCTTAATAAGCGAGTCATTGATTCATTCGTTCAAACGATTCGTTCGAATGAGTCGATCATGATTAAGACAGATGTTTATGGATTGATCATTCAATCTTTGAGTCAACCGATTCGTTAAAAATGCTGAATCGTTCAGTCATGAGAAAACACGTGATGCGTGATGGTTCTGCCGTGATCTTTAACTATTTTCGCTGCTGAAACAAAACAAAAACAGTCAACATTGCATCTAAAATGTAAGTGACTTAATTGTAACTGTTTATTTACCTGTTGTATGAAATCTAGGGGTGGGAGAAAAAATTTATTCTTAGATGCATCGCGATGCGGACGTGGACGATTCTGAATCGATTCACAAATGTCAAAAAATCGATTCTCTAAAAAAATATTTTTCTAATAACGTAATATTGACGGAAGGCAAAAGGCGGAACTCTAAGCGGACGTGCGTGCAGTCTGTGGCGCGCACATAACAGAGAAGTTTCTTCTGCTCACCAAGGCTGCATTTATTTGATTAAAAATACAAACAAAAACAGTAATATTGTAAAATATTATTCCAATTTAAAACAGCTGCTTTCTATTTTAATATATTTTAAACTGTTATTTATTCCTGTGATCAAAGCTGAGTTTTCAGCATCATTACTCCATTTGTCACTGTCACATGATCCTTCAGAAATTATTCTAATATGATGATTGATACTCAAGAAACATTCATTATTATTTTAAATGTCGAAAACAGTTGTGTACAGTCTTTGATGAATAGAAAGTTCAAAAGAACAGCATTTATCTGAAATCTAAAGCTTTTGTAACGTTAAACACTACCGCTCAAAAGTTTTGGGTTAGTAATAATTAAAATTTTATTTTTGGGGGAAATAAATAAAATAAATCAGTACTTTTATTTATGAAGGATGAGTTAAACTGATCAACAGTTACAGTAAAGACATTTATAATGTTAAAAATATATATATTTGAAATACATGCTGTTCTTTTGAACTTTACATTCATCAAAGCATTTTGAAAAAAAAAAATCTGTACACAACTGTTTTCAACATTGAAAATAATTATGAATATTTATTGAGCATCAATCATCATAATAGTATGATTTCTGAAGGATCATGTGACACTGAAGACTGGAGTAATGATGCTGAAAACTCAACTTTGATCACAGAAATGAATTACTATGTAAAATATTTAAAAATTGAAAACAGCTGTTTTAAATTGGAATAATATTTCACAATATTACTGTTTTTGTTTGTATTTTTAATCAATAAATGCAGCCTTGGTGAGCAGAAGAGACTTCTCCTAAAAACATTAAAAATCTTACTGACCCCAAACTTTTGAACAATAATATATATATATATATATATATATATATATATATATATATATATATATATATATATATATATATATATATATATATATACACATATATATGTATGTGTGTGTATGTATGTATGTATGTATGTATGTATGTATATATATATATATATATATATATATATATATATATATATATATATATATATATATAAATAAATATAGCTGCGAGCAGCGATGGAGGGCCCAAGCCGGCGGTACCGCCACCCCGGTGCCTTTAGGTAACTAAAGGCACCGGGGTTGCGGTGCCACCGGCTTGGGCCCGTAATCGCTGCTCGCAGCTATATTTATTATTATTATTATTATTATTATTTTGTCAACCTTTCGGGCACTTTTGGGGCCCTTAACATGCTCGAAAACTCTTGAAATTTTGCACACACGTCAGAACCCGCGGCCATCAGGGCCGGACTGAAGCTGGTACCCGGGCGTGGCAGGGGGCCTCGACAGCGCCCCCTGGAACGGGATCCAAACACGTGTCCATAAATCAAACACGCTTGCATGTAATAATATGAAACTCGGTACACATATAGATCTCATCGGGCCGAACAACTTTCGTGCTCTAAGTTTTACGCCAGCCAAACAGGAAGTTGGCTATTTAGCGTTGTTTGGAAACGCATGCTGTGGAATTTAATGTACTCCTCCTAGGGAATTCATCGATTCGCCTCCAAACTCGGTCAGCATGAAGTCAAGACATAGAGGATGCTAAATTGCGGACGGATTTTTGATATCTCGAACGGTTTGGCCGTGGCGAGGAAACAAATTTATGGCGAAAAAATGAAACAGGAAGTGTGTTATAACTTCTGCATACATTAACTGATCTTGATGAAACTTCAGCAGTGTGTTCGTTGTAAGAGGCCGATCACATGGATGTGACTATTGTGAGTCAAAGTTATAGCGCCACCAACTGGCAGCAGGAAGTCTGTCACTTTCAACATGCTTTTGACAAAAGTGGGGGGGTTAGTTTTAACTACAGTAAAAAAAACTCAGTTCATATATTGATCTCATCGACCCGGACAACTTTCTAATTTAAAGTCTTTAGCTCTGACCATCAGGAAGTCAGATATTTTGGTCTGAATGTGGATTTTTTTGCAAAATCAGCCTCTGAATTTTTAGCCACTCCTCTTAAACTATTTATTTTATTCGTACCAAACTTTTTCAACATGATGAAACTACATTAAATATGCTAAATTGTGAATGGATAATAAATATCTCAAACGGTTTTGCTATGGCGAGGGATTAAATAATGTCCAAAAAGGAAACACTAAAAATCTTCTAAAAATGTAATTATATACCATTTATTTCTATATAAAAGTATACAAATATCACAACTAAACCCATTTTATTCTGTTTTTGCATTTCAAGAAGAATGAAAAAGTTAAAACAGGCTATTTAGTGCTATTTGGTTCAACAAAAAAGCAAACATAGGGCTATACTGCCCTCTTGTGTCCAAAAGGACAATAGTTATAAAACTTTTTACCAGGTAGGCCAATATTGTATTTAAATATACATTTATTAGGTATGTGTCTGAGGATATTTTCCCACCGGTTAATCGATGTGTGACACGAGTGGGTGCTTTTAAATCGCTAATATAATAGTGTAAGAAAAATAATGATAATGTTGCACACACAAATCACACACATGTGGGAAAGAATGATGCTTTTAAACAACACTAAACCGCCATTAGGTGTCGCCAGGCATCCATCTTAATAAGCGAGTCATTGATTCATTCGTTCAAACGATTCGTTCGAATGAGTCGATCATGATTAAGACAGATGTTTATGGATTGATCATTCAATCTTTGAGTCAACCGATTCGTTAAAAATGCTGAATCGTTCAGTTATGAGAAAACACGTGATGGTTCTGCCGTGATCTTTGTTTAACTATTTTCGCTGCTGAAACAGAACAAAAACAGTCAACATTGAATCTAAAATGTAAGTGACTTAATTGTAACTGTTTATTAACCTGTTGTATGAAATCTAGGGGTGGGAGAAAAAATTTATTCTTAGATGCATCGCGATGCGGACGTGGACGATTCTGAATCGATTCACAAATGTCAAAAAATCGATTCTCTAAAAAAATATTTTTCTAATAACGTAATATTGACGGAAGGCAAAAGGCAGAACTCTAAGCGGACGTGCGTGCAGTCTGTGGCGCGCACATAACAGAGAAGTTTCTTCTGCTCACCAAGGCTGCATTTATTTGATTAAAAATACAAACAAAAACAGTAATATTGTAAAATATTATTCCAATTTAAAACAGCTGCTTTCTATTTTAATATATTTTAAACTGTTATTTATTCCTGTGATCAAAGCTGAGTTTTCAGCATCATTACTCCAGTCGTCACTGTCACATGATCCTTCAGAAATTATTCTCATATGATGATTAAAACTCAAGAAACATTCATTATTATTTTAAATGTCGAAAACAGTTGTGTACAGTCGTTGATGAATAGAAAGTTCAAAAGAACAGCATTTATCTGAAATCTAAAGCTTTTGTAACGTTAAACACTACCGCTCAAAAGTTTTGGGTTAGTAGCCTAATTAAAATTTTATTTTTGGGGGAAATAAATAAAATAAATCAGTACTTTTATTTATGAAGGATGAGTTAAACTGATCAACAGTTACAGTAAAGACATTTATAATGTTAAAAATATATATATTTGAAATATATGCTGTTCTTTTGAACTTTACATTCATCAAAGCATTTTGAAAAAAAAAATCTGTACACAACTGTTTTCAACATTGAAAATAATTATGAATATTTATTGAGCATCAATCATCATATTAGTATGATTTCTGAAGGATCATGTGACACTGAAGACTGGAGTAATGATGCTGAAAACTCAACTTTGATCACAGAAATGAATTACTATGTAAAATATTTAAAAAATTGAAAACAGCTGTTTTAAATTGGAATAATATTTCACAATATTACTGTTTTTGTTTGTATTTTTAATCAATAAATGCAGCCTTGGTGAGCAGAAGAGACTTCTCCTAAAAACATTAAAATCTTACTGACCCCAAACTTTTAAACAATAATATATATATATATATACATATATACATATATATGTATGTGTGTGTATGTATGTATGTATGTATGTATGTATGTATGTATGTATGTATGTATGTATGTATGTATGTATATATATATATATATATATATATATATATATATATATATATATATATATATATATATATATAGCTGCGAGCAGCGATGGAGGGCCCAAGCCGGTGGTACCGCCACCCCGGTGCCTTTAGGTAACTAAAGGCACCGGGGTTGCGGTGCCACCGGCTTGGGCCCGTAATCGCTGCTCGCAGCTATATATATATATATATATATATACTTATTATTATTTTGTCAACCTTTCGGGCACTTTTGGGGCCCTTAAAATGCTCGAAAACTCTTGAAATTTTGCACACACGTCAGAACCCGCGGCCATCAGGGCCGGACTGAAGCTGGTACCCGGGCGTGGCAGGGGGGCTCGACAGCGCCCCCTGGAACGAGATCCGAACACGTGTCCATAAATCAAACACGCTTGCATGTAATAATATGAAACTCGGTACACATATAGATCTCATCGGGTCGAACAACTTTCGTGCTCTAAGTTTTACGCCAGCCAAACAGGAAGTTGGCTATTTAGCGTTGTTTGGAAACGCATGCTGTGGAATTTAATGTACTCCTCCTAGGGAATTCATCGATTCGCCTCCAAACTCGGTGTGCATGAAGTCAAGACATTGAGGATGCTAAATTGCGGACGGATTTTTGATATCTCGAACGGTTTGGCCATGGCGAGGAAACGAATTTATGGCGAAAAAAAGAAACAGGAAGTGTGTTATAACTTCTGCATACATTAACTGATCTTGATGAAACTTCAGCAGTGTGTTCGTTGTAAGAGGCCGATCGCACAGATGTGACTATTGTGAGTCAAAGTTATAGCGCCACCAACAGGCAGCAGGAAGTACATCACTATTAAAATGCTTTGAAATCACTGTCTTATTTTTACCAGATTTGCTTCAAACTTTATGTGTACAATGTAGACACACGGCAGATGTAAACCTGTGAAAGGATTATTGATATCTTAGATACTGTTGCCGTGGCAACGCATCAAACTTTAATATTATTTTTTGATGCTTTTGAGACTCTTAACATACTTGAAATTGCATGAAACTCAACAGACACATCACATTTATTAGCCCGTAGACATGTGCAAAGTTTCAGAAACGGGCGTGGTGGAATGGCTCAGTAGCGCCACCTTTAGTCAAAAATGGGGGCTTAGTTTTTCCTAGAATCACAAAACTTGGTATGTGTATTGTTCTCATCAAGACGGACAACTTTCTAATTTACATGAACCATCTCCGACCAACAGGAAGAGAGATATTTTGGTTTGAATATGGATTTTCTGAAGAATTTTCTCTCCCTCTCTCTGTGTCTGTGTGTGTGTGAGGGGAGGGGGGGGGATTTGACTATTGCTTTTATATTGTTAATCAAGGTTTCAGGGGCTTTTGGGGTCCTTAACGTGCTCAAAAACTCTTGAAACTTTGCACACAGGTCAGAACCCACGGCCATCAGGGCCGGGCTGAAGCTGGTACCCGGGCGTGGCTGGGGGGCTCAACAGCGCCCCCTTGAACGGGGTTCTAAAACTTGATCCATATATCAAACACGCTCGCATGAATTAATATGAAACTCGGTACACATATAGATCTCATCGGGCCGAACAACTTTACCCCGGTCAAGTTTTACGCCAGCCCAACAGGAAGTCGGCTATTATGGGTTGTTTGGAAAACGCTTGCTGTGGAATGTGAAATACTCCTCCTAGAAAATTCACCGTGTCCCCTTCAAACTCGGTGTGCATGTAGTCAAGACTTTGAGGATGCTAAATTGCGGACGGATTTTTTATATCTCGAACGGTTTGGCTGTGGCGAGGAATCGAATTTATGGCGAGAAAAGAGAAACACGGAAGTGGAATAACTTCTGCATACATTAACTGATCTTGATGAAACTTCAGCAGTGTGTTCGTGGTAAGAGGCCGATCAGATGGATGTAGCTATTGTGAGTCAAAGTTATAGCGCCACCAACTGGCAGCAGGAAGTGTGTCACTTTCAACATGCTTTTGACAAAAGTGGGGGGGTTAGTTTTAACTACAGTAAAGAAAAAACAGTTTGTATATTGTTCTCATCAAGCCGGACAACTTTCTAATTTACATTCAATAGCTCTGGCCATCAGGAAGTCAGATATTTTGGTCTGAATGTGAATTTTTTTGCAAAATCAGCCTCTGAATTTTTAGCCACTCCTCTTAAACTATTTATTTTATTCGTACCAAACTTTTTCAACATGATGAAACTACATTAAATATGCTAAATTGTGAATGGATAATAAATATCTCAAACGGTTTTGCTATGGCGAGGGATTAAAGTAATGTCCAAAAAGGAAACACTAAAAATCTTCTAAAAATGTAATTATATACCATTTATTTCTATATAAAAGAATACAAATATCACAACTAAACCCATTTTATTCTGTTTTTGCAATTCAAGAAGAATGAAAAAGTTAAAACAGGCTATTTAGTGCTATTTGGTTCAACAAAAAAGCAAACATAGGGCTATACTGCCCTCTTGTGTCCAAAAGGACATCAAAATAGTATATAAAACTTTTTACCAGGTAGGCCAATATTGTATTTAAATATACATTTATTAGGTATGTGTCTGAGGATATTTTACCACCGGTTAATCGACGTGTGACACGAGTGGGTGCTTTTAAATCGCTAATATAATAGTGAAAGAAAAATAATGATAATGTTGCACACACAAATCACACACATGTGGGAAAGAATAAACAACACTAAACCGCCATTAGGTGTCGCCAGGCATCCATCTTAATAAGCGAGTCATTGATTCATTCGTTCAAATGATTCGTTCGAATGAGTCGATCATGATTAAGACAGATGTTTATGGATTGATCATTCAATCTTTGAGTCAACCGATTCGTTAAAAATGCTGAATCGTTCAGTCATGAGAAAACACGTGATGCGTGATGGTTCTGCCGTGATCTTTAACTATTTTCGCTGCTGAAACAAAACAAAAACAGTCAACATTGCATCTAAAATGTAAGTGACTTAATTGTAACTGTTTATTTACCTGTTGTATGAAATCTAGGGGTGGGAGAAAAAATTTATTCTTAGATGCATCGCGATGCGGACGTGGACGATTATGAATCGATTCACAAATGTCAAAAAATCGATTCTCTAAAAAAATATTTTTCTAATAACGTAATATTGACGGAAGGCAAAAGGCGGAACTCTAAGCGGACGTGCGTGCAGTCTGTGGCGCGCACATAACAGAGAAGTTTCTTCTGCTCACCAAGGCTGCATTTATTTGATTAAAAATACAAACAAAAACAGTAATATTGTAAAATATTATTCCAATTTAAAACAGCTGCTTTCTATTTTAATATATTTTAAACTGTTATTTATTCCTGTGATCAAAGCTGAGTTTTCAGCATCATTACTCCATTTGTCACTGTCACATGATCCTTCAGAAATTATTCTAATATGATGATTGATACTCAAGAAACATTCATTATTATTTTAAATGTCGAAAACAGTTGTGTACAGTCTTTGATGAATAGAAAGTTCAAAAGAACAGCATTTATCTGAAATCTAAAGCTTTTGTAACGTTAAACACTACCGCTCAAAAGTTTTGGGTTAGTAATTATTAAAATTTTATTTTTGGGGGAAATAAATAAAATAAATCAGTACTTTTATTTATGAAGGATGAGTTAAACTGATCAACAGTTACAGTAAAGACATTTATAATGTTAAAAATATATATATTTGAAATACATGCTGTTCTTTTGAACTTTACATTCATCAAAGCATTTTGAAAAAAAAAAATCTGTACACAACTGTTTTCAACATTGAAAATAATAATGAATATTTATTGAGCATCAATCATCATAATAGTATGATTTCTGAAGGATCATGTGACACTGAAGACTGGAGTAATGATGCTGAAAACTCAACTTTGATCACAGAAATGAATTACTATGTAAAATATTTAAAAATTGAAAACAGCTGTTTTAAATTGGAATAATATTTCACAATATTACTGTTTTTGTTTGTATTTTTAATCAATAAATGCAGCCTTGGTGAGCAGAAGAGACTTCTCCTAAAAACATTAAAAATCTTACTGACCCCAAACTTTTGAACAATAATATATATATATATATATATATATATATATATATATATATATATATATATATATATATATATATATACACATATATATGTATGTGTGTGTATGTATGTATGTATGTATGTATGTATGTATGTATGTATATATATATATATATATATATATATATATATATATATATATATATATATATATATATATATATATATATATATATAAATAAATAAATAAATATAGCTGCGAGCAGCGATGGAGGGCCCAAGCCGGCGGTACCGCCACCCCGGTGCCTTTAGGTAACTAAAGGCACCGGGGTTGCGGTGCCACCGGCTTGGGCCCGTAATCGCTGCTCGCAGCTATATTTATTATTATTATTATTATTATTATTTTGTCAACCTTTCGGGCACTTTTGGGGCCCTTAACATGCTCGAAAACTCTTGAAATTTTGCACACACGTCAGAACCCGCGGCCATCAGGGCCGGACTGAAGCTGGTACCCGGGCGTGGCAGGGGGCCTCGACAGCGCCCCCTGGAACGGGATCCAAACACGTGTCCATAAATCAAACACGCTTGCATGTAATAATATGAAACTCGGTACACATATAGATCTCATCGGGCCGAACAACTTTCGTGCTCTAAGTTTTACGCCAGCCAAACAGGAAGTTGGCTATTTAGCGTTGTTTGGAAACGCATGCTGTGGAATTTAATGTACTCCTCCTAGGGAATTCATCGATTCGCCTCCAAACTCGGTCAGCATGAAGTCAAGACATTGAGGATGCTAAATTGCGGACGGATTTTTGATATCTCGAACGGTTTGGCCGTGGCGAGGAAACAAATTTATGGCGAAAAAATAAAACAGGAAGTGTGTTATAACTTCTGCATACATTAACTGATCTTGATGAAACTTCAGCAGTGTGTTCGTTGTAAGAGGCCGATCACATGGATGTGACTATTGTGAGTCAAAGTTATAGCGCCACCAACAGGCAGCAGGAAGTACATCACTTTCAAAATGCTTTGAAATCAGTGTCTTATTTTTACCCGATTTGCTTCAACCTTTATGTGTACAATGTAGACACACGGCAGATGTAAACCTGTGAAAGGATTATTGATATCTTAGATACTGTTGCCGTGGCAACGCATCAAACTTTAATATTATTTTTTGATGCTTTTGAGACTCTTAACATACTTGAAATTGCATGAAACTCAACAGACACATCACATTTATTAGCCCGTAGACATGTGCAAAGTTTCAGAAACGGGCGTGGTGGAATGGCTCAGTAGCGCCACCTTTAGTCAAAAATGGGGGCTTAGTTTTTCCTAGAATCACAAAACATGGTATGTGTATTGTTCTCATCAAGACGGACAACTTTCTAATTTACATGAACCATCTCCGACCAACAGGAAGAGAGATATTTTGGTTTGAATGTGGATTTTCTGAAGAATTTTCTCTCCCTCTCTCTGTGTCTGTGTGTGTGTGAGGGGAGGGGGGGGATTTGACTATTGCTTTTATATTGTTAATCAAGGTTTCAGGGGCTTTTGGGGTCCTTAACGTGCTCAAAAACTCTTGAAACTTTGCAGACAGGTCAGAACCCACGGCCACCAGGGCCGGGCTGAAGCTGGTACCCGGGCGTGGCTGGGGGGCTCAACAGCGCCCCCTTGAACGGGGTTCTAAAACTTGATCCATATATCAAACACGCTCGCATGAATTAATATGAAACTCGGTACACATATAGATCTCATCGGGCCGAACAACTTTACCCCCGTCAAGTTTTACGCCAGCCCAACAGGAAGTCGGCTATTATGGGTTGTTTGGAAAACGCTTGCTGTGGAATGTGAAATACTCCTCCTAGAAAATTCTCCGTGTCCCCTTCAAACTCGGTGTGCATGTAGTCAAGACTTTGAGGATGCTAAATTGCGGACGGATTTTTGATATCTCGAACGGTTTGGCTGTGGCGAGGAATCGAATTTATGGTGAGAAAAGAGAAACACGGAAGTTGAATAACTTCTGCATACATTAACTGATCTTGATGAAACTTCAGCAGTGTGTTCGTGGTAAGAGGCCGATCAGATGGATGAAGCTATTGTGAGTCAAAGTTATAGCGCCACCAACTGGCAGCAGGAAGTGTGTCACTTTCAACATGCTTTTGACAAAAGTGGGGGGGTTAGTTTTAACTACAGTAAAGAAAAAATAGTTTGTATATTGTTCTCATCAAGCCGGACAACTTTCTAATTTACATTCAATAGCTCTGGCCATCAGGAAGTCAGATATTTCGGTCTGAATGTGAATTTTTTTGCAAAATCAGCCTCTGAATTTTTAGCCACTCCTCTTAAACTATTTATTTTATTCGTACCAAACTTTTTCAACATGATGAAACTACATTAAATATGCTAAATTGTGAATGGATAATAAATATCTCAAACGGTTTTGCTATGGCGAGGGATTAAAGTAATGTCCAAAAAGGAAACACTAAAAATCTTCTAAAAATGTAATTATATACCATTTATTTCTATATAAAAGAATACAAATATCACAACTAAACCCATTTTATTCTGTTTTTGCAATTCAAGAAGAATGAAAAAGTTAAAACAGGCTATTTAGTGCTATTTGGTTCAACAAAAAAGCAAACATAGGGCTATACTGCCCTCTTGTGTCCAAAAGGACATCAAAATAGTATATAAAACTTTTTACCAGGTAGGCCAATATTGTATTTAAATATACATTTATTAGGTATGTGTCTGAGGATATTTTCCCACCGGTTAATCGACGTGTGACACGAGTGGGTGCTTTTAAATCGCTAATATAATAGTGAAAGAAAAATAATGATAATGTTGCACACACAAATCACACACATGTGGGAAAGAATGATGCTTTTAAACAACACTAAACCGCCATTAGGTGTCGACAGGCATCCATCTTAATAAGCGAGTCATTGATTAATTCGTTCAAACGATTCGTTCGAATGAGTCGATCATGATTAAGACAGATGTTTATGGATTGATCATTCAATCTTTGAGTCAACCGATTCGTTAAAAATGCTGAATCGTTCAGTTATGAGAAAACACGTGATGCGTGATGGTTCTGCCGTGATCTTTGTTTAACTATTTTCGCTGCTGAAACAGAACAAAAACAGTCAACATTGCATCTAAAATGTAAGTGACTTAATTGTAACTGTTTATTAACCTGTTGTATGAAATCTAGGGGTGGGAGAAAAAATTTATTCTTAGATGCATCGCGATGCGGATGTGGACGATTCTGAATCGATTCACAAATGTCAAAAAATCGATTCTCTAAAAAAATATTTTTCTAATAACATAATATTGACGGAAGGCAAAAGGCGGAACTCTAAGCGGACGTGCGTGCAGTCTGTGGCGCGCACATAACAGAGAAGTTTCTTCTGCTCACCAAGGCTGCATTTATTTGATTAAAAATACAAACAAAAACAGTAATATTGTAAAATATTATTCCAATTTAAAACAGCTGCTTTCTATTTTAATATATTTTAAACTGTTATTTATTCCTGTGATCAAAGCTGAGTTTTCAGCATCATTACTCCAGTCGTCACTGTCACATGATCCTTCAAAAATTATTCTAATATGATGATTGATGCTCAAGAAACATTCATTATTATTTTAAATGTCGAAAACAGTTGTGTACAGTCTTTGATGAATAGAAAGTTAAAAAGAACAGCATTTATCTGAAATCTACAGCTTTTGTAACGTTAAACACTACCGCTCAAAAGTTTTGGGTTAGTAATAATTAAAATTTTATTTTGGGGGGAAATAAATAAAATAAATCAGTACTTTTATTTATGAAGGATGAGTTAAACTGATCAACAGTTACAGTAAAGACATTTATAATGTTAAAAATATATATATATTTGAAATATATGCTGTTCTTTTGAACTTTACATTCATCAAAGCATTTTGAAAAAAAAAATCTGTACACAACTGTTTTCAACATTGAAAATAATAATGAATATTTATTGAGCATCAATCATCATATTAGTATGATTTCTGAAGGATCATGTGACACTGAAGACTGGAGTAATGATGCTGAAAACTCAACTTTGATCACAGAAATGAATTACTATGTAAAATATTTAAAAATTGAAGACAGCTGTTTTAAATTGGAATAATATTTCACAATATTACTGTTTTTGTTTGTATTTTTAATCAATAAATGCAGCCTTGGTGAGCAGAAGAGACTTCTCCTAAAAACATTAAAAATCTTACTGACCCCAAACTTTTGAACAATAATATATATATATATATATATATATATATATATATATATATATATATATATATATATATATATATATATATATATATATACATATGTGTGTGTATGTATGTATATACATACACACACATACAAATATATGCGATGGAGGGCCCATACAGCACATACAGCGATGGAGGGCCCAAGCCGGCGGTACCGCCACCCCGGTGCCTTTAGGTAACTAAAGGCACCGGGGTTGCGGTGCCACCGGCTTGGGCCCGTAATCGCTGCTCGCAGCTATATTTATTATTATTATTATTATTATTATTTTGTCAACCTTTCGGGCACTTTTGGGGCCCTTAACATGCTCGAAAACTCTTGAAATTTTGCACACACGTCAGAACCCGCGGCCATCAGGGCCGGACTGAAGCTGGTACCCGGGCGTGGCAGGGGGGCTCGACAGCGCCCCCTGGAACGGGATCCAAACACGTGTCCATAAATCAAACACGCTTGCATGTAATAATATGAAACTCGGTACACATATAGATCTCATCGGGCCGAACAACTTTCGTGCTCTAAGTTTTACGCCAGCCAAACAGGAAGTTGGCTATTTAGCGTTGTTTGGAAACGCATGCTGTGGAATTTAATGTACTCCTCCTAGGGAATTCATCGATTCGCCTCCAAACTCGGTGTGCATGAAGTCAAGACATTGAGGATGCTAAATTGCGGACGGATTTTTGATATCTCGAACGGTTTGGCCGTGGCGAGGAAACAAATTTATGGCGAAAAAATTAAACAGGAAGTGTGTTATAACTTCTGCATACATTAACTGATCTTGATGAAACTTCAGCAGTGTGTTCGTTGTAAGAGGCCGATCACATGGATGTGACTATTGTGAGTCAAAGTTATAGCGCCACCAACAGGCAGCAGGAAGTACATCACTTTCAAAATGCTTTGAAATCAGTGTCTTATTTTTACCCGATTTGCTTCAAACTTTATGTGTACAATGTAGACACACGGCAGATGTAAACCTGTGAAAGGATTATTGATATCTTAGATACTGTTGCCGTGGCAACGCATCAAACTTTAATATTATTTTTTGATGCTTTTGAGACTCTTAACATACTTGAAATTGCATGAAACTCAACAGACACATCACATTTATTAGCCCGTAGACATGTGCAAAGTTTCAGAAACTGGCGTGGTGGAATGGCTCAGTAGCGCCACCTTTAGTCAAAAATGGGGGCTTAGTTTTTCCTAGAATCACAAAACTTGGTATGTGTATTGTTCTCATCAAGACGGACAACTTTCTAATTTACATGAACCATCTCCGACCAACAGGAAGAGAGATATTTTGGTTTGAATGTGGATTTTCTGAAGAATTTTCTCTCCCTCTCTCTGTGTCTGTGTGTGTGTGAGGGGAGGGGGGGATTTGACTATTGCTTTTATATTGTTAATCAAGGTTTTAGGGGCTTTTGGGGTCCTTAATGTGCTCAAAAACTCTTGAAACTTTGCACACAGGTCAGAACCCACGGCCATCAGGGCCGGGCTGAAGCTGGTACCCGGCGTGGCTGGGGGGCTCAACAGCGCCCCCTTGAACAGGGTTCTAAAACTTGATCCATATATCAAACACGCTCGCATGAATTAATATGAAACCCGGTACACATATAGATCTCATCGGGCCGAACAACTTTACCCCGGTCAAGTTTTACGCCAGCCCAACAGGAAGTCGGCTATTATGGGTTGTTTGGAAAACGCTTGCTGTGGAATGTGAAATACTCCTCCTAGAAAATTCACCGTGTCCCCTTCAAACTCGGTGTGCATGTAGTCAAGACTTTGAGGATGCTAAATTGTGGACGGATTTTTGATATCTCGAACGGTTTGGCTGTGGCGAGGAATCGAATTTATGGCGAGAAAAGAGAAACACGGAAGTTGAATAACTTCTGCATACATTAACTGATCTTGATGAAACTTCAGCAGTGTGTTCGTGGTAAGAGGCCGATCAGATGGATGTAGCTATTGTGAGTCAAAGTTATAGCGCCACCAACTGGCAGCAGGAAGTGTGTCACTTTCAACATGCTTTTGACAAAAGTGGGGGGGTTAGTTTTAACTACAGTAAAGAAAAAATAGTTTGTATATTGTTCTCATCAAGCCGGACAACTTTCTAATTTACATTCAATAGCTCTGGCCATCAGGAAGTCAGATATTTCGGTCTGAATGTGAATTTTTTTGCAAAATCAGCCTCTGAATTTTTAGCCACTCCTCTTAAACTATTTATTTTATTCGTACCAAACTTTTTCAACATGATGAAACTACATTAAATATGCTAAATTGTGAATGGATAATAAATATCTCAAACGGTTTTGCTATGGCGAGGGATTAAAGTAATGTCCAAAAAGGAAACACTAAAAATCTTCTAAAAATGTAATTATATACCATTTATTTCTATATAAAAGAATACAAATATCACAACTAAACCCATTTTTTTTTCTGTTTTTGCAATTCAAGAAGAATGAAAAAGTTAAAACAGGCTATTTAGTGCTATTTGGTTCAACAAAAAAGCAAACATAGGGCTATACTGCCCTCTTGTGTCCAAAAGGACATCAAAATAGTATATAAAACTTTTTACCAGGTAGGCCAATATTGTATTTAAATATACATGTATTAGGTATGTGTCTGAGGATATTTTCCCACCGGTTAATCGACGTGTGACACGAGTGGGTGCTTTTAAATCGCTAATATAATAGTGTAAGAAAAATAATGATAATGTTGCACACACAAATCACACACATGTGGGAAAGAATGATGCTTTTAAACAACACTAAACCGCCATTAGGTGTCGCCAGGCATCCATCTTAAAGGTGCAGTGTGTGATTTTTAGCGGCATCTAGTGGTGAGATTTGCGAATTGCAACTGGTCAATAACTGCGGCCTTTCCTTCAAATTGCAAACTCGAATGAGAAGCTACGGTGGCCGACGTAGGATCGGAAGATGTCGTCGTCTGAGTCAGCAGAGAGTAGCAAGTCAAGCAATGAGGTTTCTCTATATTATATTTTATATTAAATTATATTTACTTAATTATTCAGTAAAATCACATGTTATTGCGATTGTTATTTTTACTTGTTTATCATTGTGTTAGTCTTTTATTCACTGACTTTACCATAGCTTGTTTCCATGGTAGTTAGTATAAGATTAGAGCATCAAAGCAGCTAACTTAGGTAAGGGGAAATAGCTAACGTTACTATGTCCGAGGCGTCGTTCAGACAGCATGTTTTTCTCCACGTTTGCAGAGTTAGGGACAACCTAAGTTTTCTGCTTCGTCTTTTTCTGCTGCTTCTCATTCAAGTTAGTGACGAAACGCGCTCTGTAGCGCTGTTTGTTCGCTGTCGGTTACGGTAGAAACATGACGTCACAATATGTCGACCTTCATAGAAGGGGGTGGCCGCGGTTATGTAGATATAAATGACTATATCTAAGGTAATAAAAACTTAAATCAGAATCAGAAAGAGCTTTATTGCCAAGTATGCTTGCGCATACAAGGAATTTGTCTTGGTGACAGTAGCTTCCAGTACACATACAATATAAAGTGACAAGACAAGTGACAAGTAACATAGGTATAAATAAAAAAGTTAAGATAAAAGATTATAAATTATAAATATATATAAAGTAAAGTTATAAGGTGCTATAATGAAATGTCGGAGGGAAGTATTGCACATGTTTGTTCCACAATAGGGGAACATTTAAGTGTTCATGAGGTAGATGGCCTGGGGAAAGAAACTTTTCCTGTGTCTGGTTGTTTTTGTGCTCGGTGCTCTGTAGCGTCGACCAGACGGTAACAGTTCAAACAGAAAGTGTGCTGGGTGTGACGGGTCCAGAGTTATTTTGCGAGCCCTTTTACTCACTCTGGATGAGTACAGTTCTTTAAGTGTGGGAAGGGTAGTGCCAGTGATTCGCTCAGCAGTCCGAACTATCCGCTGTAGTCTACGGAGGTCGGTTTTGGTAGCAGAGCCGAACCAGACGGTGATGGAAGTGCAGAGGATGGACTGGATGACAGCTGAGTAGAACTGTACGAGCAGCTCCTGTGGCAGGTTGAATTTCCTCAGCTGACGCAGGAAGTACAGTCTCTGTTGGCCTTTCTTCACAATAGAGTCTATGTGAGTGTCCCACTTCAGATCCTGAGAGATGGTGGTGCCCAGGAACCTGAATGACTCTACTGCAGTCACAGTGCTATCCATGATGGTGAGTGAAGGGAGTGCAGGGGGGTTTCTCCTGAAGTCCACGATCATCTCCACTGTTTTGAGCGTGTTCAGCTCCAGGTTGTTATAACTGCACCAAAGAGCCAGCTGCTCCACCTCCTGTCTGTACGCAGACTCGTCACCGTTCCGGATGAGTCCGATAACAGTAGTGTCGTCCGCAAACTTCAGGAGCTTGACAGAGGGGTCTTTAGAGGTGCAGTCATTTGTGTACAGGGAGAAGAGCAGTGGTGAGAGAACACATCCCTGTGGAGCACCGGTGCTGCTGATGCGGCTGTCGGACGTGATTTTGCCCATTCTGACTAGCTGTTGTCTGTCTGTCAGAAAGCTGGTGATCCATTGACAGACGGAGCTAGGGACAGAGAGCTGGATCAGTTTGGTCTGGAGCAGTGATGGGACAATGGTGTTGAAGGCAGAACTAAAGTCCACGAACAGAATCCTTGCATAGGTCCCTGGTTTGTCCAGATGTTGCAGGGTGTAATGCAGTCCCATACTGACCGCATCATCCACAGACCGGTTTGCTCTGTAGGCAAACTGCAGGGGGTCCAGCAAGGGTCCAGTGATGTCCTTCAGATATGCTAACACCAGTCTTTCGAATGACTTCATGGCCACAGATGTTAAGGCAACAGGTCTGTAGTCATTGAGTCCTGTGATCTTTGGTTTCTTCGGGATTGGGATGATGGTGGAGCGTTTAAAGCAGAAAGGGAATTTGCACTGCTCCAGTGATCTGTTGAAGATCAGTGAGAAGATAGAGGCCAGCTGGTCAGCGCAGGTTTTCAGACAGGCTGGTGAAACACCGTCTGGGAATGGTGCTTTCCTTCTCTTCTGTTTCCTGAAGATCTGACGCACATTATCCTCACTGATCTGAAGTGCAGGGGGGGGAGGGGAGGGGGATGGCTGGAGGTGTTGATGGCTGTGTAGAGAGATGGTCAGGGCGGGTGTGGGGTGTCTGATCGGGGGTCTCAAATCTACAGTAAAAGACATTCAGCTCGTTCGCAAGATGCTTGTTGCTGTCGGTGCTGGGGGATGGTGTCTTGTAGTTGGTAATGTCTTTCAGGCCTTTCCACACTGATGCAGGGTCGTTGGAGGAAAACTGGTTTTCCAGCTTTTTTGCATAGCTCTTCTTAGCCACTTCAATCTCCTTTGTCAATGTGTTCCTGGCCTGATTAAACAAGATCCTATCCCCACTCCTGTAGGCATCTTCTTTGACCTGACGAAGCTGTCTGAGTTTTGGTGTGAACCATGGTTTATCATTGTTGAATGATAAGTAAGTCCTGGTAGAGATGCATAAATCCTCACAGAAACTGATGTATGATGTTACTGTCTCTGTGAGCTCGTCCAGATCGCTGGCAGCAGCTTCAAAAACACTCCAGTCAGTGCATTCAAAACAGGCTTGTAAGACCTGCTCTGTGTCGTTGGTCCATCTCTTTACAGTCCTTAATACTGGCTTAGCAGTTTTAAGTTTTTGCCTGTAAGTTGGTAGAAGATGAACCAGGCAGTGATCGGAAAGTCCTAGAGCTGCTCTGGCGACGGAGCGATATGCATCCTTTGTTGTGGTGTAGCAATGGTCCAAAATATTATTGTCTCTGGTGGGGCATGTAATGTGCTGTTTGAATTTAGGCAGCTCACGTGTGAGTTTTGCCTGATTAAAGTCTCCGAGAATGATAAGAACAGACTCCGGGTGTTGTTGTTCTGTTTCTGTGATCAGATCAGCCAGCTGTTGCAGCGCCGTACTCACGTGTGCATGCGGTGGAATGTAAACACTGATGAGAACGAGCGAGGAAAACTCCCGCGGCAAGTAGAACGGCTTACAGTTAATGAAAAGCACTTCCACATCAGGACAGCACATCTTCCTTAACACAGTTACATCAGTACACCACCTTCTATTGATGTAAAAGCATGTCCCACCACCGCGCGTTTTCCCCGTTGACTCCATATCGCGATCCGCTCTGAACAGCTGAAAGTCCGGTAGATGTAACGCGCTGTCCGGAATGGCTTCGTTCAGCCAGGTTTCCGTGAAACACAGAGCAGCAGAGTTGGTAAAGTCCTTGTTTTTGCGTGAGAGCAGAAGTAGTTCGTCCATTTTGTTAGGGAGAGAGCGGACATTCGCCAGATGGATGCTAGGCAGCGCCGTTCTGAATTCGCGCTGCCTGAGCTTAACGAGTGCGCCGGCTCGCTTCCCACGCCTGCGCGTCTTATACTGTTTCCACAGTGCAGCGGCGCAACCGACGACAATGTTCCGCAAAACGCCAGAAGAATCAAAAACTGGTTGGTGATCAGTTGGTGTGCGCTGCCGAATGTTCAGCAGTTCGTCCCTGGTATAACTGATAGCGTATGACAAACATAAAACAGGACAAACTAACAAAAACAGTGTAACAACTGGAGAGCTCAACACCGAGGCAGCCATCCGCGGCGCCATCTAGGTTAAAGGTTCATTAAGGTTCACTAAGGTTTAAAGGTTCATTAAGTAAGGTCTTTATACACCACTGAAAGCATAGTTATGGATCTTATATTGCATTTCTGTCAATAGATCCTCAGAAATATCACACATTGCACCTTTAATAAGCGAGTCATTGATTCATTCGTTCAAACGATTTGTTCGAATGAGTCGATCATGATTAAGACAGATGTTTATGGATTGATCATTCAATCTTTGAGTCAACCGATTCGTTAAAAATGCTGAATCGTTCAGTTATGAGAAAACACGTGATGCGTGATGGTTCTGCCGTGATCTTTGTTTAACTATTTTCGCTGCTGAAACAGAACAAAAACAGTCAACATTGCATCTAAAATGTAAGTGACTTAATTGTAACTGTTTATTAACCTGTTGTATGAAATCTAGGGGTGGGAGAAAAAATTTATTCTTAGATGCATCGCGATGCGGACGTGGACGATTATGAATCGATTCACAAATGTCAAAAAATCGATTCTCTAAAAAAATATTTTTCTAATAACGTAAAATTGACGGAAGGCAAAAGGCGGAACTCTAAGCGGACATGCGTGCAGTCTGTGGCGCGCACATAACAGAGAAGTTTCTTCTGCTCACCAAGGCTGCATTTATTTGATTAAAAATACAAACAAAAACAGTAATATTGTAAAATATTATTCCAATTTAAAACAGCTGCTTTCTATTTTAATATATTTTAAACTGTTATTTATTCCTGTGATCAAAGCTGAGTTTTCAGCATCATTACTCCAGTCGTCACTGTCACATGATCCTTCAGAAATTATTCTAATATGATGATTGATACTCAAGAAACATTCATTTTTATTTTAAATGTCGAAAACAGTTGTGTACAGTCTTTGATGAATAGAAAGTTCAAAAGAACAGCATTTATCTGAAATCTAAAGCTTTTGTAACGTTAAACACTACCGCTCAAAAGTTTTGGGTTAGTAATAATTAAAATTTTATTTTTTGGGGAAATAAATAAAATAAATCAGTACTTTTATTTATGAAGGATGAGTTAAACTGATCAACAGTTACAGTAAAGACACTTATAATGTTAAAAATATATATATTTGAAATATATGCTGTTCTTTTGAACTTTACATTCATCAAAGCATTTTGAAAAAAAAAAAATCTGTACACAACTGTTTTCAACATTGAAAATAATAATGAATATTTATTGAGCATCAATCATCATATGAGTATGATTTCTGAAGGATCATGTGACACTGAAGACTGGAGTAATGATGCTGAAAACTCAACTTTGATCACAGAAATGAATTACTATGTAAAATATTTAAAAATTGAAAACAGCTGTTTTAAATTGGAATAATATTTCACAATATTACTGTTTTTGTTTGTATTTTTAATCAATAAATGCAGCCTTGGTGAGCAGAAGAGACTTCTCCTAAAAACATTAAAAATCTTACTGACCCCAAACTTTTGAACAATAATATACACTCACCTAAAGGATTATTAGGAACACCATACTAATACTGTGTTTGACCCCCTTTCGCCTTCAGAACTGCCTTAATTCTACATGGCATTGATTCAACAAGGTGCTGAAAGCATTCTTTAGAAATGTTGGTAGGATAGCATCTTGCAGTTGATGGAGATTTGTGGGATGCACATCCAGGGCACGAAGCTCCCGTTCCACCACATCCCAAAGATGCTCTACTGGGTTGAGATCTGGTGACTGTGGGGGCCATTTTAGTACAGTGAACTCATTGTCATGTTCAAGAAACCAATTTGAAATGATTCGAGCTTTGTGACATGGTGCATTATTCTGCTGGAAGTAGCCATCAGAGGTTGGGTACATGGTGGTCATAAAGGGATGGACATGGTCAGAAACAATGCTCAGGTAGGCCGTGGCATTTAAACGATGCCCAATTGGCACTAAGGGGCCTAAAGTGTGCCAAGAAAACATCCCCCACACCATTACACCACCACCAGCCTGCACAGTGGTAACAAGGCATGATGGATCCATGCTCTCATTCTGTTTACGCCAAATTCTGACTCTACCATCTGAATGTCTCAACAGAAATCGAGACTCATCAGACCAGGTAACATTTTTCCAGTCTTCAACTGTCCAATTTTGGTGAGCTTGTGCAAATTGTAGCCTCTTTTTCCTATTTGTAGTGGAGATGAGTGGTACCCGGTGGGGTCTTCTGCTGTTGTAGCCCATCTGCCTCAAGGTTGTGCGTGTTGTGGCTTCACAAATGCTTTGCTGCATACCTCGGTTGTAACGAGTGGTTATTTCAGTCAAAGTTGCTCTTCTATCAGCTTGAATCAGTCGGCCCATTCTCCTCTGACCTCTAGCATCAACAAGGCATTTTCGCCCACAGGACTGCCGCATACTGGATGTTTTTCCCTTTTCACACCATTCTTTGTAAACCCTAGAAATGGTTGTGCGTGAAAATCCCAGTAACTGAGCAGATTGTGAAATACTCAGACCAGCCTGTCTGGCACCAACAACCATGCCACGCTCAAAATTGCTTAAATCACCTTTCTTTCCCATTCTGACATTCAGTTTGGAGTTCAGGAGATTGCCTTGACCAGGACCACACCCCTAAATGCATTGAAGCAACTGCCATGTGATTGGTTGATTAGATAATTGCATTAATGAGAAATTGAACAGGTGTTCCTAATAATCCTTTAGGTGAGTGTATATATATATATATATATATATATATATATATATATATATATATATATATATATATACATATATATGTATGTGTGTGTATGTATGTATGTATGTATGTATGTATATATATATATATATATATATATATATATATATATATATATATATATATGTATATATATATATATATATATATATATATAAATATAGCTGCGAGCAGCGATGGAGGGCCAAAGCCGGCGGTAGCGCCACCCCGGTGCCTTTAGGTAACTAAAGGCACCGGGGTTGCGGTGCCACCGGCTTGGGCCCGTAATCGCTGCTCGCAGCTATATTTATTATTATTATTATTATTTTGTCAACCTTTCGGCCACTTTTGGGGTCCTTAACATGCTCGAAAACTCTTGAAATTTTGCACACAGGTCAGAACCCGCGGCCATCAGGGCCGGACTGAAGCTGGTACCCGGGCGTGGCAGGGGGGCTCGACAGCGCCCCCTGGAACGGGATCCGAACACTTGTCCATAAATCAGACACGCTTGCATGTAATAATATGAAACTCGGTACACATATAGATCGCATCGGGCCGAACAACTTTCGTGCTCTAAGTTTTACGCCAGCCCAACAGGAAGTCGGCTATTTAGGGTTGTTTGGAAACGCATGCTGTGGAATTTAATGTACTCCTCCTAGGGAATTCATCGATTCGCCTCCAAACTCGGTGTGCATGAAGTCAAGACATTGAGGATGCTAAATTGCGGACGGATTTTTGATATCTCGAACGGTTTGGCCGTGGCGAGGAAACGAATTTATGGCGAAAAAATGAAACAGGAAGTGTGTTATAACTTCTGCATACATTAACTGATCTTGATGAAACTTCAGCAACTTTCTAATTTACATGAACCATCTCCGACCAACAGGAAGAGAGATATTTTGGTTTGAATGTGGATTTTCTGAAGAATTTTCTCTCCCTCTCTCTGTGTCTGTGTGTGTGTGAGGGGAGGGGGGGATTTGACTATTGCTTTTATATTGTTAATCAAGGTTTCAGGGGCTTTTGGGGTCCTTAACGTGCTCAAAAACTCTTGAAACTTTGCACACAGGTCAGAACCCACGGCCATCAGGGCCGGGCTGAAGCTGGTACCCGGGCGTGGCTGGGGGGCTCAACAGCGCCCCCTTGAACGGGGTCCCAAAACTTGGTCCATAGATCAAACACGCTTGCATGAATTAATATGAAACTCGGTACACATATAGATCTCATCGGGCCGAACAACTTTACCCCGGTCAAGTTTTACGCCAGCCCAACAGGAAGTCGGCTATTATGGGTTGTTTGGAAAACGCTTGCTGTGGAATGTGAAATACTCCTCCTAGAAAATTCACCGTGTCCCCTTCAAACTCGGTGTGCATGTAGTCAAGACTTTGAGGATGCTAAATTGCGGACGGATTTTTGATATCTCGAACGGTTTGGCTGTGGCGAGGAATCGAATTTATGGCGAGAAAAGAGAAACACGGAAGTGGAATAACTTCTGCATACATTAACTGATCTTGATGAAACTTCAGCAGTGTGTTCGTGGTAAGAGGCCGATCAGATGGATGTAGCTATTGTGAGTCAAAGTTATAGCGCCACCAACTGGCAGTAGGAAGTGTGTCACTTTCAACATGCTTTTGACAAAAGTGGGGGGGTTAGTTTTAACTACAGTAAAAAAAAAAAAAATGTTTCTATATTGTTCTCATCAAGCCGGACAACTTTCTAATTTACATTCATTAGCTCCGGCCATCAGGAAGTCAGATATTTTGGTCTGAATGTGGATTTTGTTGCAAAATCAGCCTCTGAATTTTTAGCCACTCCTCTTAAACTATTTATTTTATTCCCACCAAACTTTTTCAACATGATGAAAATACATTAAATATGCTAAATTGTGAAAGGATAATAAATATCTCAAACGGTTTTGCTATGGCGAGGGATTAAAGTAATGTCCAAAAAGGAAACACTAAAAATCTTCTAAAAATGTAATTATATACCATTTATTTCTATATAAAAGTATACAAATATCACAACTAAACCCATTTTATTCTGTTTTTGCAATTCAAGAAGAATGAAAAAGTTAAATACAGGCTATTTAGTGCTATTTGGTTAAACAAAAAAGCAAACATAGGGCTATACTGCCCTCTTGTGTCCAAAAGGACATCAAAATAGTATATAAAACTTTTTACCAGGTAGGCCAATATTGTATTTAAATACACATTTATTAGGTATGTGTCTGAGGATATTTTCCCACCGGTTAATCGACGTGTAACACCGCTGGGGGCTTTTGAATTGCCAACTTAAAAACGAAAGTAAAATATGTTTGTCCGCACTGACATTGATAGTGGTTGAGCGAGCGTTTCAAATGAATTCCTATGGAAGTAGTTCTGTTCTGCTCGTTCCTCACCGTGGATGCGCACCATTTTAAATCGCTAATATGAGCATTTTAGTTTAATTTTAAAATTAGCACCTTTTGGGGGGAGGATTGCTTGAAATTATTTTACAAAAGCACAATGTTGTGTTTTATTGCGACTGTACACAAATATACGTTAACACTTTGCAGTTTGAATGTCGTCCTGTATAATGACGGAGTATGTTTTTATGTGTCCACTGTTCAATCGCACCCACGCCACACACACACCCACACACACACGGTTTACTATCTTTGTTGGGACTCTCCATAGACTTAATGGTTTTATACTGTACAAACTGTATATTCTATCTCCTCACACTAACCCTAGCCCTAAACCTACCTATCACAGAAAACTTTCTGCATTTTTACATTTCCAAAAAAACTCATTCTGTATGATTTATAAGCTTGTTTACCCATGGGGACCTCTATTTAGGTCCCCACTGTGACACGAGTCCCCATGAGTCTGTGTGCATTCAGGTTGAAGTCCCCACCGGGATAGAAAAACATGAACACACACACACACACACACACACACACACACACACACATTCCAGCATTGTAATCTTGACATCGCAGCCTGTTCATTATAGCCTTCATAAAATATAATAATAAAATAGTCAACCTAACATATAAAAATTACACTGCTCTAAATAGTCAGTAGTACAATTCATACATTCACAGTAAGCACCGCACCACTGTGATGTTTCCAAGCACATTTTTGCGCTTGTGAAGAGGATGATTTTTTCCGTTGATATTGGAACATGAGTGAAGAACAAAGCCTATAATAAAGAATAGTTTAGCATCCAAATACATCGCAAATGTTGAAACATTTTGATTCTAATGAGAGGGTTACGTGAGCCCAACACTGCTTTCTTTCATTTTTATTTTTACATTAAATTTAAAGGATTTGTTGTGGAATATTTTGAGTGTATCATAAAATCAGAATAAGGTAAGTCAACTAATATTTTTGGTCTTTTATATACACATATATATATATATATATATATTAGGGCTGTTAACGCAAAATCATATTAACGGCACTAATTTTTTTAACGGACGATTAACGCACGCGTATTTTCTGTTTGACCCGTGACCCAACCCCTAGTTGGAGAAATGGAGATACACAGTGTTGGCAACTTAGCGACATTGCAGACCCCTTTAGCGATTTTTTTCCCTTCAACAAAGCGCCCAAACCTTATTTAGTTTCTGAGAATATACCGGTACCGCCGGTAGGCTACTGCTCTCTCAGCATGCGCGCGCGCCTCTCTCTCTTAAGAGAGAGAAAACTCGGCCTCCAAACTCGGTCAGCATGAAGTCAAGACATTGAGGATGCTAAATTGCGGACGGATTTTTGATATCTCGAACGGTTTTGTCGTGGCGAGGAAACGAATTTATGGCGAATAATGGGACACAGGAAGTGTGTTATAACTTCTGCATACATTAACTGATCTTGATAAAACTTCAGCAGTGTGTTCGTTGTAAGAGGCCGGTCACATGGATGTGACTATTGTGAGTCAAAGTTATAGCGCCACCAACTGGCAGCAGGAAGTGTGTCCCTTTCAAAATGCTTTAAAATCACCCTCTTATTTTTACCCGATTTGCTTCAAACTTTATGTGTATAATGTAGACACACGGCAGATGTAGACCTGTGAAAGGTTTATTGATATCTTAAATACTGTTGCCGTGGCAACGCATCAAACTTTAATATTCTTTTCAGATGCTTTTGAGACTCTTAACATACTTGAAATTGGATGAAACTCGACAGACACATCACATTTATTATCCAGTAGACATGTGCAAAGTTTCAGAAACGGGCGTGGTGAGGGGCTCAGTAGCGCCACCTTTAGTCAAAAATGGGGGCTTAGTTTTAAGTAGAGTCACAAAAATCGTTATGTATATTGTTCTCATCAAGCCGGACAACTTTCTAATTTATAGTCATAAGCTGTGACCAACAGGAAGTGAGATATTTTGGTTTGAATGTGATTTTTTGGAGAATTCTCTCCCTCTCTCTCTGCCTCTGTGTGTGTGAGGGGTGGGGGGATTTGTCTTTTGAGTGAGATTTGTTTAAAATTCCTTTTTTTCAAGGTTTCAGGGGCTTTTGGGGCCTTTAACGTGCTCGAAAACTCTTGAAACTTTGCACACAGGTCAGAACCCGCTGCCATCAGGGCCGGGCTGAAGCTGGTACCCGGGCGTGGCAGGGGGGCTTAACAGCGCCCCCTGGAACGGGATCCGAACACTTGTCCATAAATCAAACACACTCGCATGTAATGATATGAAACTCGGTACACATATAGATCTCATCGGGCCGAACAACTTTCGTGCTCTAAATTTTACGCCAGCCCAACAGGAAGTAGAGAGGAGTTTCAGATCACATTCGGGACAAGAAGTCAGTTGGTGAAGTCGGCGAGAGCGCGCAAGTGATTTTTCTAAATACACCAGTTCTGCTGTTATTCAGTGTTGTATCTGACTCTAGGTAAGGCTATTTTCGATTCTCTGTTTATTTTGCATTTTTACCTTCTCACTAATCTGTATTTTATCTAGACGCGTTAATACTGTAACTAACAGCCGCGAGTGGAAATTAATATTAGGCTATTACTGCAGTTTCATTGAACTTAAGTATTGGCTTGGAGCAGTTTCGATTTGGGCCATTCTCGCTTTATTGCTTTAATTGCTCGGCGACGCAGCAACTGGACAAATATATAAATAGAGAGGAGTTTCAGATCACATTCGGGACAAGCAGTCAGTTGGTGAAGTCGGCGAGAGCGCGCAAGTGATTTTTCTAAATACACCAGTTCTGCTGTTATTCAGTGTTGTATCTGACTCTAGGTAAGGCTATTTTCGATTCTCTGTTTATTTTTGCATTTTTACCTTCTCACTCATCTGTATTTTATCTAGACGCGTTAATACTGTAACTAACAGCCGCGAGTGGAAATTAATATTAGGCTATTACTGCAGTTTCATTGAACTTAAGTATTGGCTTGGAGCAGTTTCGATTTGGGCCATTCTCGCTTTATTGCTTTAATTGCTCGGCGACGCAGCTGTCCTCACTCAGGCGGTGACAGCACTATATATCTGTAGTCCGCGCGCTGTCGCGGAAGCGTCAGCGGGAGCGTTCAGCTCTCGTGTTCAGCCTCCTCGTGTGAAGACCGACTCGGGTAAAGACCAGCGACTCTACCTGCGCGACTCCACCGAGCAAGGACACCAGAAAGGCACTTAAGTATCTCCTTTTCCCTTTCCCTACCCACTTTTTCTATTATATTACACCTTACTCAACATGTGCTTTCAATACATTCCTGTTATCTCTCGGCCACGCCCTTTCATCACGCACAAAAGGCAGCGCAATACTGCTAATCTGCGTCCAATTTTCTCATCCTCACACACATCTCTCTCTCTTTCCGTGGGTCTATGGAATTGTCAGTCAGCAGTCAACAAAGCTGACTTTATTCCAGCCTTTGCATCTCATTCTACTCTTAGTATCCTGGGCTTGACTGAGACCTGGATTCGTCCAGAAGACTCAGCAACCCCCGCTGCTCTCTCTAGCAATTTCTCCTTCTCTCACTCCCCTCGCCAATCTGGGAGGGGTGGGGGTACAGGGCTTCTCATTTCTAACAATTGGAAATACTCAGCACTCTCTTCTCTATGCAACAACAACTCATATGAATATCATGCTATTAAACTTACAACTCCCAATACGATCCATATTGTAGTCATTTATCGCCCCCCAGGTCAGCTGGGTAACTTCGTAGAGGAGTTGGATGTGCTGCTGTCCTCTTTCCCTGAGGACGGCACCCCACTTCTAGTCTTTGGTGACTTCAACATTCATCTCGAAAAGCCGTATGCAGCAGAATTCATCTCTCTCCTAGCCTCTTTCGATCTCAAACGTCTCATCACCACAGGTACTCACAAATCAGGCAACCAACTGGACCTGGTTTACACACGCAACTGCATCACGGACAACATTTTGGTGAGACCTCTCCACGTTTCAGATCATTTCCTCATTACTTTCAGTCTACAACTCTCTACCTCTGCACCCCCACCCCCACCACCAGTCACTTTCAGACGAAACCTGCGCTCACTTTCTCCCTCTCACCTTTCCTCTGCTGTGTCATCTTCTCTTCCCTCACCCTCACAATTCTCATCTCTGGATGTGAATACCGCAACGGATACCTTATGCTCCACTCTAACCTCTTCTCTCGACAATATCTGCCCACTCTCCTCCAGGCCAGCACGCGCTACTCCCTCCAATCCTTGGTTATCTGAGGTTCTCCGTGAACACCGGACCGAACTCAGGGCAGCGGAGAGGAAATGGCACAAATCAAAAGACACATCCGACCTGAGTATGTATAAATCTCTCCTCTCTTCCTTTTCTGTTGATGTTCATGCTGCAAAATCTTCATACTTCCACAACAAGATCAACAGCTCCTCCAACACACGATCACTCTTCAAGACATTCAACTCTCTCCTCTGTCCACCTCCACCACCACCCACCTCCTCTTTAACTGCTGACGACTTTGCAAACTTCTTCACCAACAAAACAACAACTATCAGCAGTCAATTCTCAGTTCCACACGCACAGGACCCCAGTCTGACCCCTTCCACAGCCAATATCCCTCTGTTCTCCTTTTCTCCGCTAACCGAGGAAGAAGTATCCACACTTCTCCTCTCCAGTCACCCTACCACCTGTCCTCTAGACCCCATCCCCTCACACCTTCTACAAGCCATCTCTCCCACACTTCTACCAGCACTCACACACATCATCAACTCATCCCTCCACACTGGCTCCTTTCCTACAGCATTCAAGCAGGCTCGGGTTACTCCACTGCTTAAAAAACCAACACTAGACACATCATCTGTAGAGAATTACAGACCTATCTCTCTCCTACCATTCATTGCGAAAACACTTGAAAGAGCTGTTTTCAACCAAGTAACATCCTTCTTGTCTCTTAACAACCAGCTGGATGTCAACCAATCCGGCTTCAAGAAAGGCCATTCAACTGAGACTGCATTACTGTCGGTCACAGAAGCCCTACGGATTGCAAAAGCTGCTTCCAAATCTTCAGTCCTCATTCTCCTGGATCTATCTGCTGCCTTCGACACTGTAAATCATCAGATCCTTATGTCCAGCCTCTCATCACTGGGCATCACAGGTACTCCTCTCCACTGGTTTGAGTCCTATCTCACAGGTAGGTCCTTCAGGGTCGCATGGAGAGGCGAGGTATCCAGAGCCCATCAACTGACCACAGGGGTTCCTCAGGGTTCAGTTCTTGGTCCCCTCCTCTTCTCCATCTACACCACATCACTGGGACACATCATACAGGCACACGGCTTCTCCTACCACTGCTATGCTGATGACACACAGCTCTTCCTCTCGTTTCAACCAGATGATCCCACAGTAGCTGCACGGATCTCAAGCTGTCTGGCGGACATCTCGACATGGATGAAGGAACATCACCTGCAGCTCAACCTGGCAAAGACTGAGCTTCTCGTCCTCCCTGCCAATCCGTCTCTACAGCACGACTTCACCATCCAGCTAGACTCATCATCAATCACCCCATCAAGGTCGGTCAGAAATCTTGGAGTAACGTTTGACGACCAGCTGACTTTCACAGATCACATTTCAAAGACAACCCGATCATGCAGGTTTGCACTGCACAACATCAGGAAGATCAGGCCTTTCCTTACTGAGCATGCAACACAACCTCTCGTCCAGGCCCTGGTCATTTCTAGGCTGGACTACTGCAATGCTCTTCTGGCTGGACTTCCATCATGTGCAACCAAACCTCTACAGATGATCCAGAACGCTGCAGCTCGTCTTGTCTTCAACGAGCCCAAGAGGGCACACGTCACTCCTCTGTTCATCTCTCTGCACTGGCTACCTCTCGCTGCTCGCATCAAGTTCAAGGCATTGACGCTTGCTTACAGATCTATCACAGGCTCAGCTCCCTCCTACCTTCACTCACTCCTACGAGCCTACATCCCTACCAGAAGCCTACGATCGGCCAACGAGCGACGTCTCGTGGTTCCATCACAGAGAGCCACAAAATCTCTTTCCAGAACATTCTCATACACAGTTCCATGCTGGTGGAACACTCTCCCCACCCTCATCCGGAATGCAGAATCCCTGACAACATTCAAAAGACAACTGAAAACCCATCTCTTCCGTGAGCACTTAACCTCTTAAAAAAAAAAAACCTTCCCTTTCCCTTTAAAAACCTCGCTTACCGGGCTTATGCTACTCTGAATAATGCCTGAACTTCGTATTTTGAGCACTTCTTGCGTTGTTTTTGCCTCTTCATGATGACTCGCTTAACTAAGTCCTAATCTTTAAGTCGCTTTGGATAAAAGCGTCTGCTAAATGACTAAATGTAAATGTAAATGTAAATGTAAGTCGGCAATTATGGGTTGTTTGGAGAACGCTTGCTGTGGAATTTGAAACACTTCTCCTAGAGAATTAATTAAATCGCCACCAAACTCCGTGTGCATGAAGTCAAGACATTGAGGATGCTAAATTGCGGACGGATTTTTGATATCTCAAACGGTTTGGCCGTGGCGAGGAAACAAATTTATGGCGAGAAAAGAGAAACACGAAGTGTTATAACTTCTGCACACATTAACTGATCTTGATGAAACTTCAGCAGTGTGTTCGTGGTAAGAGGCCGATCAGATGGATGTGACTATTGTGAGTCAAAGTTATAGCGCCACCAACTGGCAGCAGGAAGTGTGTCACTTTCAAAATGTTTTTTTTGTTAGTTTTACCCACAATTACAAAAATCAGTATGTATATTGGTCTCATCGAGCCGGACAACTTTCTAATTTACAGGCATTAGCTGCAACCAACAGGAAGTCAGATATTTTGGTCTGAATATGGATTTTTTGTTAAATCAGCCTCTGAGTTTTTAGTTACTCCTCCTAAAAGGTTTATTTTATTCCCACCAAACTTTTTCAACATGATAAAAATATATTAATGATGCTAAATTGTAAACGGATATTGAGTATCTCAAACAGTTTTGCTATGGCGAGGGATTAAATTAATGTCAAAAAGGAAGCAGGAAACATCTCATAACTTCTAAAAATGTAATTATACACCATTTATTTTTATATAAAATTATACAAATATTAGAACTAAACCTATTTTATTCTGTTTTTGCAATTCAAGAAGTATGAAAAAGTTAAAAACAGGCTATTTAGTGCTATTTGGTTCAACAAAAAAGCAAACATAGGGCTATACTGCCCTCTTGTGTCCAAAAGGATATCAAAATAGTATATAAAACGTTTTACTAGGTAGGCCTATTGTATTTAAATATACATTTATTAGGTATATGACTGTGAGGATATTTTCCCATCGGTTAATCGACGTGTGACACGAGCGGGTGCTTTTAAATCGCTAATATAAAAGTGAAAGTAAAAAACGGACGTCCGCACGGACATTGATAATGGTGCACGTTGGAAAAAATGATACTTTTAAACATAACACTAAACCGCCATTAGGTGTCGCCAGGCGACCATCTTAATGAGCGAGTCATTGATTCATTCGTTCAAATGATTCGTTCCAATGACTGAGTCATTCATGATTGAGACAGATGTTTATGGATTGACCATTGAATCTTTAAGTCAACCGATTCGTTTCAAAATGCTGAATCATTCAGTAATGAGAAAACAAGTTGCTGTGAGATGCGCAATGGTTCTGCTGTGATCTTTGTTTAACTATTTTTGCTGCTGAAACAGAACAAAAACAGTCAATATTGCATCTAAAATGTAAGTGACTTAATTGTAACTGTTTATTAACCTGTTGTATGAAATCAATGTCACAGTTTCAATCGTGATTGTATTCAGGAAATAGTTGCCTACTCGTCAAGTGAGGTTGCTTAACTCTATCATATGTTATAAAATATATAAAAACTCCATATTTGTAATTTTTATAGTCAGTATGTTGTTAACTGGTTTGCTTTTTTGTGTGCTGCGCTCATTTGTTTACAATTCTCCTGGAGAAGCAGCATGAGCCTCAGCAGTGCAACCTTGTTACCATTGATCAGTAATACATTCATTATTAACTGCTGATTGCAACTTAAAATGAATGTAATGAAATTAGAATAATCTCTCGTTTTAGTGACTCCCAAGTTATTTTTTTGTTATTGACGTTCTAATCAGGCTATACTCTGGTCGGGCAAGTAAAATTCTCTTTCAGGTAGGCCTATTGTATTTATATATAAATATATTAGGGATGTGACTGTGATCCAATTTTCCCACCGGTTAATCGACGTGTGACACCGCTGAAGGCTTTTAAATCGCTGACTATAGTATACTATATACTAGTAAAATACAGACGTCCGCACAGACATTGATAATAGTGCGGAGTAGAGCGAGCATTTTCAATGTATTCCTATGGATGTAGGAATTAACTAAAACATTTTATTTATGTTTTTGTGTCCACTGTTCAACCGTGTAGCGTTTACGACTCTGGGTAAATATGAATTAGCTCAAGAATATGGGGAATCTTGGGAATATTAATATTTATGACTCATGGTCATAATTCATAAGTCGCATGTACATTTATTTTATCAATTATCGAGATTACCTTGTTCTATAACTATCTGACCAACATTTAATTCGTCCAGCGAAACAAATGTAAAATCATTACAGTCAAGAAGAGATATTCCCAAACTTCAAGAGAGTTTCATGTCCTGGCCACGGACACCCAACTTTCTGAGTTTATAAATTAAAACTACTGAATGTAGTCTAAAATCGAGCTTGTAGCTTAGATCTTTTAGATTCATTGACTTATAAGGTGGATTCTTCAAACACAGAGGCAGTGAAAAGTATTTATGAATTTTAATAAGTGCAAAACTAGAGATTATATGAGCTACGAATATAAACGTACGTAAAAATGCAAACAATAAACAAACAACATATAACCAAACAATAACATAAGTGATCAGAATGAAATGAAAGAAAGAAAAAAGGAAAAGAGCAAGAGGAAGAAGGGTAACTTAATTCACAGACCTAAGAGATAGACACCCGGAAAACAGCTTTTATCAACTCAATATAGGCCTACTTGCAGAATTCTGTGCTCTTTCTGGTGAGGCTGTAGAAGAGGCGCGCGTGTCCGGCTGGTTTGCGTCTGGCTTCGTCTTCTGGGTCGTTTCGCAAGACGATGTAAAGGCTTACTTGAATTTAAGTTACCGAGAAAGTTAGATCATTTGCCTTTTTGAGGGGAAAGGCACGGATGAGCTTAGTTGCAAAGGCAAGGCAGCTACTCGAACATGTGTTGGTCCGAGGAGAAGGCCCAAAGCCTTCCCAGAGGTTCCTGGAGAAGCGTTGCCAGGGAGGAGAGGAGGAGGTCAGAGCGATCGAAGAGAGAAGAGCGATGAGCGAAGAAGGAAGAGCGGGATAAGAGTAAAAGTAAGAGAGAAGGGAAGCATGATATTTTGAAGGGGCCAAAACTCACGCCCTCTCACGGACGTGGGCCAACCGTCTTTAACAACGGATCGGGCACACCTCCTGACGTTTCGAGATCTATACCCCCCTTCCTCTTAGAAACTGGAACGATAGATTCGTTCGTAACATTAATATCACTGGTATTAATAAAACAATGCATCCTCTGATATTTTGCGTTAAACATTCGAGACCGTTGGGATATCTGGAACAAGACGATACCATGAATGGCACTGCTATGACATAATTACACACAGATACACGATTATAGTCACATCACATTGATTACAAACCAATAAAGTTATATAGGCATAATATTTGGGACAAGGGATCATGCACACATCAAGAAAATACATTTTAAACATTGTACCAAATGATTTTGATCACGCGTGGTAGGATCCATGTGTGTTTCTGTGTGTGTGTGCGTGTGTGTGTGACCAGGACTGAGAGTTCATGCTGCCGCTGAACTTTTGCTCTCTTGCCTATGTGTGTGTGTGTTTGGTTTGATGAGATCATTAGCCAGCACATCTGGCCGGACAAAGTCTTGTTGTTTTCTGACGTATAAATCAGTGTCTAAGAATATCCCTAGGGGATCTGCGTAATCTCAGACATCGTGGCGCCTTGCGCTCGTGGCTTCCCGTGTAAACTCATAAAAGAGGTGTCTATAGACAGCCATCAATGAGTTACTTGAGCTGATAGATGCCATCTGTTGTTTGTAGACAGTTCAAGAAGGACAGAGTCCGTTTGTTGGTAATTTCAGTAATTTAAATATATATAGAGAGAGAGCTGGTAATCTGACCATCTTCTTTGCGTTACAACCGCAACCGCGTCGCACACACACACACATTCCAGAATTGCAATCTTGACATCGCAGCCTGTTCATTATAGCCCTAATACAATATAATAATAAAAATAGTCAATCTAACATAAACGAATTACACTGCTCTGTTTAAATAGTCAGTAGTACAATTGTACCATTCACAGAAAGCAGAGCTCCACTGTGATGTTTCCATGCACATTTTTGCGCGTGTGAAGAGGATGATTTTTTCCATCGATATTGGAACACGAGTGAAGTACAAAGCCTATAATAAAGAATAGTTTAGCATCCAAATACATCGCAAATATTGAAACATTTTAATTCTAATGAGAGGGTTACGTGAGACCAACACTGCTTACTTTCGTTTTTATTTTTACATTAAATTTAAAGGATTTGTTGTGGAATATTTCGAGTGTATCATAAAATCAGAATAAGGTAAGTCAAGTAATATTTTCTGTCTTTTATATATTTATATATGTGTGTATATATATATATATATATATATATATACTGTATATATATATATATATATATATATATATATATAGTGTGACAAACGTCCCGAGCACCTATCAGCGTCGTCCTGGCAACAGAGGAGGAACACCTGCACTCAATCATCACGGGCTGATCGGCCACACCTGAAGCTCGTCACAAGAGGGCTTTATAAGCAGACCAGACAAACACAAGGACGAGCAACGTCTCCAATGGTGGAAACTGACTGTGTCTCTCTCTTGCATTTTTTTCCTAGACAGCAGTGGATAACCGACCAGCCCGACACCCCTCTCACCGAAACGGCACGGATCACAGAGAAACGGTGTACAAGGCGGAACACTTCTCAGAGGACAAGAGCACGGAGCACATCGGCACTTCCACATCCCTTGTTTTTCTTCACCTTTTGTTAAATAAACACACCCTCCGGGGATTTTTCTTCAGCCCTCCTTGTCGTGTGATTCCTCAGCCCCGTCACACTGGTGGAGAATGCGGGCATGAGCGCTGGAGAATCACCGACCTGGTTTTTTTTGTTGTTGTTTTTTTCTGAACGCTGAGGGTTTTGGCCCGAAGATTTTTCTACTGATTATTTTTTTTTTCCACTCTCTTCCAGGCGGCGAGTCCTTCCCAGCCATGGAAGACCTGCTTAAACATCTCACGGAGATCAGCATCCGCCAGCAGCAAATTGTTGAGCACATGGCGGCTCGACAGGGAGAAACGGAGCGCGAAGTCGCCGCCCTACGCGGTACCACCGCCCAGCGGACTCCGCTACCCGATCCACGGATACAGGCTACCCAGCTGCTGCCGAAGATGGGGGTCCACGACGATGCGGAAGACTTTCTCCGGATGTTCGAGACTGTAGCGGAGCGAGAAGACTGGCCAAGAGAGGACTGGGCAAGAATTCTGGCTCCTTTGCTGACTGGGGAGGCACAGCGGGCCTACTTCTCCCTCCCAACCACCCAGGTCAACTCTTACGACCACCTCAAAAATGAAATCCTGGGCCGAGTGGGCCTGTCACCCGTCGCAGCGGCCCAACTCTTTCATTCTTGGGAGTACAACAGCCAGAAGCCGATCCGAGCCCAGGCCGCCGAGCTCACTCGTCTCTCCTCCCACTGGCTACTCGTGGGACATCCTACCGCGGCCCAGGTAACTGAACGCGTCGTCGTGGACCGTTTCCTCCGTGCACTGCCCCGCCCACTTCGACAAGCTGCCGGCATGCGGAACCCCCAGACCACGGCGGAGGTGGTTGAAGCGGCTGAACTGGCGGATGCAACCCTACGGCGAGAGGCTGGGGAGCGACCGCCGCCATTTCCCCGGAGGGTGTTCCAGGAGCGACGCACGCCGGAGGGCACCCAGCGCACAGGTGGCAGACCAGCGGTTCCCAGCATTCAGGACGAACCCATGCCCACGGAACCACCACGCTCGCCCCCACGAGTTTGGCTGGCAGGTTGCCTGGTACACCAACAGCCGCCTTCAGAGGAGCTGCGGGTCAAGGTGGGAATAAATGGCCGACCCTTCCAAGCTCTCCTCGATTCTGGCAGCGCCGTGAGCCTGGTCCAGCCGGCTGTGGTAAACCCGGCTCCCAGATCTAAAGCTCGACTCTCCCTTAAGTGCGTTCACGGAGACACTCAAGAGGTGCCCATCAGGCAAGTCACCATTTCTACAGGCCCGGGAACCTGGCCCCTGGAAGTGGGCATTGTGGACAACCTGCCCGTGCCGGTCTTAATTGGCCGTGACTTCCCCGGTTTTAACCAGCTCGTTGCCGCTGCCGGGCGACCTGCCAAGCCAGCTGGGAACCGCCGGAAAAAGGATGTCAGCCGTCGTCCCCGTCAGCGCCCAGCTCTGCTTTCCACGGACAGCGCCAGAGATGGTGAGTCCCCCCCGCATGATACTAACCTATTTTTTGATGTCTTCCAACAGGTTAAGGGGGGGGGAGCCTTCGCCAAGGAACAACTCGGGGACGACCGGCTGAAACATTGCTGGAAACAAGTGAGGGTGATTGAAGGAAAAGAGGTCCAACCGCCGCCGCACCCAACCCCTCACTTCGTTGTCCAAAATGGTCTGCTGTACTGTGTCGCGCAGCGGAGAGGGGAGGAAGTCAAATTGTTGCTGGTGCCCCGCAGCAGGACCGAAGTCATCTTGGAGCTGGCACATGCTCATCCCATGGCAGGGCACTTGGGCATCCAGAATACCATCAGCCGGATTAAAGACCGCTTCCACTGGCCCGGACTCGACGCGGACGTCAAGCGTTTCTGCCAGGCCTGCCCGGTGTGTCAACTAACGTCTCCCCGCACCCCACCCCCCTCTCCGCTGATACCGTTACCTATAATTGAGGTGCCCTTCGAGCGGATAGGAATGGATCTGGTGGGACCGCTGCCGAAGTCCGCCCGCGGGCATGAACACATCCTGGTCATTGTGGACTACGCCACCCGCTACCCTGAAGCCATACCACTCCGCAAGGCCACCTCCAAGGCAATTGCCCAAGAGCTGTTCCTCCTGTGTAGCCGGGTTGGCATTCCCAAAGAGATATTGACCGACCAGGGCACCCCCTTCATGTCCCGGACGATGGCTGATCTGTGCCGCCTGCTCAAAGTGTCGCAGCTACGTACGACAGTATACCACCCACAGACGGATGGGCTGGTAGAAAGGTTTAACCAGACGTTAAAGCAAATGCTCCGTCGGGTGGCTGCTGAAGATCGCCGCGACTGGGACCAGGTATTGCCCTATATACTCTTCGGCATCAGAGAGGTACCCCAGGCTTCCACGGGATTCACCCCCTTTGAGCTCCTGTTCGGCCGTCAGCCCCGCGGCCTTCTCGATGTCGCTAAGGAAGCCTGGGAGCAGCAGCCGTCCGCCCATCGATCTACGATCGAGCACGTCCGAGACATGAGGCAGAGGATAGACCGCGTTATGCCGCTGGTGAAGGAACACCTCGTGGAAGCCCAGAAAGCCCAGCAACGTCACTACAATCGGGCGGCCCAACCACGGGAGTTCCAACTGGGAGACCGCGTGCTGGTCCTAGTCCCCACCGCGGCCTGTAAGTTCCTGGCCCAATGGCAAGGGCCCTACACCGTCACAGAACGAATAGGACCGGTCACCTACCGGGTCCGACAACCGGGAAAGAGGAAGGAAAACCAGTTATATCATATCAACCTGCTCAAACGCTGGGAAGGGACTACGGCCCAGCTATCAGCGTTGGCTACCATTGATCCCGTGGTTGTCGACGTCAGCTCCCAACTGTCGGCCGCCCAGAAGACAGAGCTACAACATCTGGTCGGTCAATTCTCTGATGTGTTCTCCCCACGCCCTGGGCGGACCAACGTCCTACACCACGATGTCCGTACACCACCTGGAGTCATCGTCAGGCAGCGTCCCTACCGGATCCCAGAGGCTCGGCGACACGCCATCGAGGAGGAGGTACAGGAGATGCTGAAGTTGGGAGTAATTGAGCCCT